>NW_028296419.1:0-104435 GCF_964197995.2 Scardinius erythrophthalmus
AATTTTAAAGAAAGGTTTTCTACTAAACAAACTTAATGAAGTGGTCAAAATCATGTCTGACCCACTCCATATCCATCTCTCGATATAATGCATCCTATCTTACTCTGCTGTTCACTTTTCATATTCAACATAGATGGAAAAAATAACATTATAATATTTTAACAAATATGATACTAAATTAGATTATTTAATGGCTACAACATAGGCCTAATATACACTCTATTTGTACAAATTGCTGCACATTAATTTAATTAAATGAAAATGTGTAACGAATTCAGTTGAGACACCTTAAATAACTTGCGTTCGCAGCAAGCACAAGTTAGAAATATACAAGTTAGAAGAAAATATAGAGACCAGGGGTGCGTTTCCCGAAAGCATCGTTGGCCAACTATGGTCGCAAGTTCATCGCAATGTCCATTGAACTCTATTGGTAACGACGGAACTTGCGACCATAGTTGGCCAACGATGCTTTCGGGAAACGCACCCCAGACCTCTTGGAACTTTAATTGAATATATAGCGTTGGTAAAGCATATATACTGAAATTACATCCCTAAATGTATTAGGCCCTACTGAAAATAAATGTATCGAATTTAAGCAAAGTAGCCTAAATGTTAAGACTGTAAGCCCTTTGCTTTTTTACGTAGCCTATAAAGGGCTCTTATAGCCGACTTTGTGTTAATTTAATATGTAGAGGATTTTTTTTAACTCAAACATTAACACTGAAAAAAAATGAAACTAAATTATTGTACATTTTTTGGCACACCACGACGAGTGGCACTATGCATTGTTCTAAAGCCAGGTTTTATTCTGGCATGTTGAATTAGTGTTTGACAAACGCGGCGGCGCGTTCACTTAAATGAAGAGCGCTTCTCGCTCGTGTGAGCGAACACACACTGGAACGTTAGGCAATGTCGCAACGAGTGAATCGTGGCTGAGTGGTTGAACTTACGTTACGATCATTTAGATGACATGGGTTCGAGTCCCGAACTAACTTGCACTACTTTTATTTATAGCCTATTAATGCATTTTATAGTCTATTGTTAATGCAGAGAGATTTGTCTAGTTTTAAAACATAGTGTTTTGCTTATAGCCTATATTTACAAAATAAAATAACCATGCATTTCCATTTTACACTAAGGAATGTTCTACAATGACTTTACTTCTGTAGCCTATATAATTCCCATCGTAATTTCAAAAGCAGTTCTGTTAAAATATATATATATTTTTACAGAACTGCTTTTGAAATACGTTTAAACGACAAACAATAAAATCAGAACCAGTATTCTATTGCGTTGGTTCCAGTGGCAGTAATGCATCCACGGCTTTTCAAAATGTCACAAAGCTTTTGAGATTGTTTTGAATGAAATATTGAAGTTTATAATTAAGTGTTTTGGCACACCACGACGAGTGGCAAACTCTTTGTTTTGTTTTGCAAACTCAGTTGCTTTATCGTGGGGGTGCAGGACAGAGGTGTTAATGTTCCGTCTTTCATATGGAGAGTGTCGGAGCCAGCCTGATGAGCAGGCAAAGGCAACATTCTTTTAAGGATTAATCTCCAAAAGTCCATAGCCTATGTACAGTAGACCCTATATCTTATTAAATTATATATTGTAGTTTTATTGATTGTATTTAAAGGTTTTCCACACACAATTTCAATTTAGCAGATACAGAGCTCTTTAATTCGCGACCCACCTCGTTTTATTGTAAGGTGAATTCAGCAAGGCATGCTGTATCTTTGAAGGAACAAAAGCTATTTGTTACAGTTTTTTTTTTCTTTCGTGATTTGTGTGGATAACACACTGCGACATATAGCCTACAGTATTATCAGCTGTATGGTGTTTTTAACGCTGAAATGCTTAATTTCGAGAGAGACCCGCCGCGCGCAGTGAGGGAGACCAAACTTACTAAAAAAATATCCAGCGCGAGAGAGGCAAAGAAAAACGCCTGTTCTTAATTTATGTTGCTTTGAACTTTTTTCGTTTTGTACGTTTTAATTTAGCTGCAATTTCTTTGACAATAGAAATTTAAAATGTTGCAAGAATAAGATTCAGTGTTTCTTATTTTGCATCACAAAGGGAATAAACTCTATCGATGCAACCCTGTTTAAATAAATAAACTGTAAAAATATTTTAGCAGATTAAAGGCGAGCTTCATCATCTTCATTTTCTGGTGCAATCGGCTGACAGTCTTCCTTCATCAGATGTGTCGTCTTTGCAGCGGCTCCACTGGAATGTAGCAAATGTATGTTGTAATGTACAATTGATAATTAAACAAGATGATTGACTTTAATAAACAGATGCATATTTAAGCATCAAGAACGGAAAAACATAAACACTTGAGATTCGATCTCAGATCGTTTGAAGCTCCGAGAGGCTATTGATAATGTATTGACCACAGAGCTATCGTCTGAATCGCCTAGATCTACTATTTTCTCTGTTTTAAAAGTTTGTTATATTCTTTTTTTTTTTTTAAATTGGCTATTTACTGTCTCGAAATTGTGTCGAAAATTATTATTATTATTATTATTATCATTATGCAGATGTTAATTCAGCCATTCTGTTGGATAAAAATTGTCCCTAATGTAAAATGGAAATGAATGGTAATTGTATTTTACAAATAGCCTATAAAATATTTAATATAGGCTATAGGAGAAAAAAAAACAATATGGTGTAGCAATATTTTGGAACTATCAAATCTTTGATCAAAATCTTTTATCAAAGCCCATATTTGTTGGGGATTTTAACCCGTGTCATCTGAATTATTGAAACGTAAGTTATAGCCTACCACTCGGCTACGAATTTGTTTTGTTATTTTGTTTGAAATGTATTTTTACATATTTTGCTTTCATTAATGTTAACCAATTCTGTTGTAGCATAATAGGCCTATTTTTTTCCCTAAAAGTTTGTTTTATTCTCTGCTTTGTTTGTTTATATTTTTACATATTAAATCAGTCTCATTTTTGTTCAAATAATGAAAAAAGTTTTTTTTTTAACAAGATCTTGCGCCATGCATTTTTTTTTGTTTTGTATTTTAAATAAACATATATGAAACTTACTTTTTAAAATGCCGCAGTTGCTGCTGTTTTGCCCTGTCACTTGGCCACCCGGTATAGCCTAGTCATTTCGCGAACGACTTTGAAATTTGACTGGTTTATTTTTGCTGCGGCAGTAATAGGCATTGTGGTTGATTATTTATTAAAGAATTCAATTGATAATCAAAACAACATGTAAGCCTATTTAATTCTGAATATAACAAAGAATGCTTAACCGACTACATCGGTTAGGAACTGCAAGTCTTGAAAATGTTTTAATTTTACGGTAAATCGTTTTAATTTATTTCACTGTTATGTTTCAGTTAATAAATCTACAAACACATTAAAATAACACGAAGTAAATGACAAGTAACCTATTGACATAGCCTTTCTAAATTATAGAAAAACTGGGCACACAATGTTAACGTGTGTCTACTTTGTTTAAATTTAATGAATTTGAATTCGTATAACCACAATATTTATCTTGAATTTATCTGTGACTTATCTGTGATTTATCTGCTCAGATACTGCCGCGGCAGATTACGTCATAAAGAGAATAAACTGACACTTTTCAAAGTCTGTGATTACAGCGCCACTCAGCGGTAAAAGGCAGCAAATACACATCCCAATTTTGCTGCCGCGGGAACGGCGGCGGTAAAAGTCTCATTCTGGTTGTCCACCATCTGTATATGTTCTTAATTCCATTTGCAACTGTTCTAGGGGCGGTCCTTCGTACGGACCTCTCAAATGAGGCGCAGGCATTGGTCTCCCTGTCAACATCTCATGTGGAGACAAGTTAGTAATTCTGTGGGTCTGCATACGGTAGCTCATTAGCGCAAGGGGTAACGCATCTACCCAGTTAAGTTTAGTGTCTGCACATATTTTGTTGATTTTTGCCTTAATAGTCCCATTTAAACGTTCTACTGCCCCCTGTGACGCTGGATGGTAAATGCAACCTAGTCTCTGTTTCATCCTTAATTGTTGTATTACTGTCTTTACTGTTCTTTGAATAAAGGCTGATCAATTGTCTGAACTAATCTGTGATGGTATGCCAAATCGTGGTATGACTTCTCTGGTCAAGAATTTGATCACTGTTTGTGCTCCTTGATCTGCTGATGGTTCTGCTTCAATCCACCTACTAAACCTGTCTATTATAACTAACATGTATCTTTTCCCTCTTACTGATTTGATCATGTCCACATAATCCATCACCAGATGTTTAACCCTCTGGAGTCTGAGCTGTTTTCTGGGCCCTGGAGGTGTTCTGACATGCTCTGACATTTGAGCTTTTTTCAGTTATTTATAAACATATTAATGGCAAAGGTGTAAATTCACTCTATATAGCACAAACAGGGCTACCAAAATATCTGATCAACATGCATGTATATGTTTGAATTTTTAAGAGAATAATGTTTATGCGTGGTTATTGGAAAAAATAAAAATGAAAGTTGCAGAAATAAGACCTCAAAACACATACTAAATATGTGTGAATAAGACTTTTTACTAATTAATTGTGTAGCTTTGAGTTTTGGCTTCAAAATGGTGTGAAAATCATCCTGCCTCATCGTTCTCATAAAACAGTACATTGATTTGAACTTTCTAAAACAGTTTTTTTGTCAGAAGAGGTTTATGCATGGGAGGGGTGGCCCATCAATATTAATGGGCCAATGGCCATCAATATTAATGAGATTCAGACCAGGGGTGTGACATACACTCTTTCAGTGGCTAATGGGCCATCAAGTGCCTGAACAAAGAAGAGGAGATTCAAAGGTTTTGTTTTTCAATCTGTTTTATTGTAATTCCTCTATGTGGAGGAACTAAATGTTCTAAATTTGCTCTAAGCAAAATAAATTAATCAGTCTGCTATAAACAAAGCAATTGTGAGCGATAAACAAAAGTAAAGGCAGGTATCTCACAGTAAATTCCTGTGCCCCGTTTATATGCGGGCTACAAGTAAAACAAATGTGAGCAAAATAAAGAATCCTGAAAAAACTATCACAGGTTATAAAAAATATATATTAAGCAGCACAACAGTTTCCAACATTGATTTTAAAAAAATAGTCATCATATCAGAATGATTTCTGAAGGCTGATGGTTAGTGGAAGGTGGTCAGCAGAGCACACACATCTGAACACAGTCACACATCTTTATGCCACTCCTGAAAACAGTTCCTGTTTAACTGAAGACATAAGTGAACATTGCATGCCTGGCATTTCCATGGTGTTAAATTCCTTTTACCATGCTGTGCTTTGCAATGCACACATTCGCGGCGACCAACTGTGGCAACATCCCTGTCATCTGATGCCAGCTCAGCTCCTGGAACTGGCACATGGTCACTATTGGTCCGTTTTGGTGCTGTTTTCAGTGACACACCACAGAGCTCTGTTATGAGTTGCTCCATAAACTCTTTATGGGACAAATTACCATGTAGCTCTTTGTGCACAATGAAAGAGTTGGTGGAAGCAATGTCCAAGAAGTGTAGAAAGATCTTTCTGTACCACTTCATGGTTTTGTGCTGTGTTGTGTAGTACTGTAACAGCTGATCGGACAGGTCAACACCACCCATGTGTTTGTTGTATGCGGTCACAGGTGCAGGACATGGAAATGTCTTTGTCCTCCATGTATCTTGTGTTTTCACCCTCCTCTGTGCAGTGTCTCCTGAATAAGCAGGATGGATAGTAGAACAGACAGATACCTCTCGTGTGTCCATCCAGTTTACAAATACAAGAGGTCCATCCCGAATCCACCTCATTGATCCCCTGGCAGATTTTTTAGAGAGTGAATTAGCTGCATTCCGAGGGCAGTCCTTCCTGTTGTCCCTGTAAGTCCCACATGCACCAAACTTCATTGTAAACAGGTCTTTGAGGAGCTTTGGACTTGTATAAAAATTGTCCATGTACACATGGTACCCAGAACCCAAAAATGTAAGATCTAAAAGAGATATTACAGCATCATATGACAGTCCATGGCCTGTGGGAAAATTGTTCTTTCCAGTGTACACAGAAAAGTCCACAGTGTATCCATTCGATGAGTCTGCAAGAACAAACAACTTGAAACCCCATCTGGTTGGCTTGGCTTTCATGTACTGCGTCATACCTGTGTGTGCTTTGCATGCCACCATTCTTTCATCCACAGCTAAGTTTCTTTTAGGATGATAGATGGCTTTACAAGCCTGACGAATAGTGTCCATGAGAGGTTTGACCCTGAAAAGACGGTCATGTTCAGCTGTGCCCCTCTTTCTGTCATTATCCATATCTGCATCTGGGTGACTCATGTGCACATTCCATGAAATGATGCGGTATCTGTCCCGGGACATAACTGTAGCTGGAAAGGGTACGGAGAAAACACTGCTTTTCCGCCAGTAGTCGCTGATGGAGCTCACATTCACCATGGCCATGTAGAACAGCAACCCAATGTATCGGTACATCTCACTGATGCTGACATCTGTCCATTTATATTTGCAGCCCTTTGCAGTTGCCTTGGCAGCCTGAGCATTGGTGTTGTTGCACAGAGTTGACACAGCACTTTCTGAAAAAAAATGTTTGAATAGACTCATGGGCGAATGTGAGTCAACAGAAATCAGTTGTGGTCCAGTTTCTCGTGCAGGACGGAATCGCACAGTCTGTGGAACCATGTCAACATCAGTCTCTGTTTTCCATGCCAGAGTGGACTGCCTGTTGCTTGCCTGCTGGTTAGCCTTGGCTCTCTTCGGGACAGGTGCTTGGACAAGTTCATTGTCACATCTGTAAAAAAACAAAAAAACAAACATGTGAGCATGCTAATAACACAATTAAAGAAATTGTATTATAATTATGAATCACTAATGGCCATGGATAAAAAAGACAGCGTTTTTTGTCATTTCACACAAGAATAGGTGGCTACTTTTATATTATGATGATGTAAAAACAATTAGGCTATATTTTATTTGTAAAATATTACGTCCTATGCACTTACTCAGTATGATTCTCGATCGCACTGAGAACTGCACGACACCTGCGTGCCCCTCTGTGGGGTGCTGGAGAAGGAGAGCTTGACACATTCCTTAAAAAAAAAAAAAAAAAAAAACTGTTAGCATACATTATTCAAAGTAAACTGATGAGCAATTGATGGTTATGGACGCACAATGTGTATATTTGTTGATGGCCCATAGGATGGAGAAATATATTTATGGGCCATTGACCGCGCCACCGCAAGTATCTGTTGATGGCCATAAAGACCGCACGCATTTAGTGACGCACGCAATGAATGGATCGTTCGCGAATGGCACACATCTCTACATTTCAAACATTTACACCTGTATTCACAAACATCTGTGCATAAGGCAGTATTGAAGCGTGTCATATGCTAACCAAAACCGAACATTAATATAAAAATATAATGTATTTAGACAGTGTCACATATTTTACCGGAGGATGAAATATATTTGCACTAAATCACATTATAGGCCTATTACCTAAGCAGATATTTGCAAACAAGCTACATTACACATAAGGAAGCATTTTGGCATGATAATGTCATAAGCTAATCACAACTGAGTGAAATATATTTCATTTACAAATATGTTTAAAGAGCAATATCACATTTAAAAAAAGTATGCTCACGTGTAAATAGCCTACACGAATGTTATGATATTGTAAGGCAAACGCTCCTGTAAGATGTCAAAAGCTAGCCAAAACTAGGCAAAATATAGTCTGAAATTTCATATGAGCTCTATATTATCAGAAAAAGAATTATATAACAGTAGCAGCTAAACAACTTACTCCGAACGTGTGTCCTCGGCGGGATCAATTCGCTCTTCAAAATGCTGCCGTTCGTCATCCGAGTCTTCATCTTCCTCCGAGGAAAAGGTGAATTCTTCCTCGCTGTCCAGAATCATCTGAAGGGCGTCTTTACCGGAGAAACGTGCCATCCTCTCTAAACGCGATGAACTATCAGTGAATCTGATCTGATGAAACTTCGTGTTTTCAAAGCATTGATCGGGGGGCGTGTGCACTGCATAGATCACCTCCTAAACGATTTACCATGTGAATAGTGCCGGGGGCGTGGCGGCCGCAGCTTATTAGAGATAATGAAGGGAGAACGAAAAAACGGTACCTCTCCTTGCTTTCAAACGGATTACATAAAATTAGAATATTTGTTTTTTATATGAATTACTTCATTAAAAAGAAGAGAATCCAATCTTCATAAAGACATATCTCACGTGCCTGTGTGAGAAGTATTCGCTGAGTTACGACAGATTTTCGGACGCGTTTCAGAATGGACTACACTGGCAGAGAGGAGGCAGAACTCGCATCACGTTTATTTTTCTTTATTTGGCAAAAAGCACAACACTTTGTTTTTATTGTGAGTATACACAAAAATAATACACATTTAACAGAATCGATTGATGTATGAAACTTGTTTTGTAAAATCAAAGTCAAAAGAGTATTTCGGGTCTCAATTCAACTCATAAGGAAAAAAGCGAGCAGATCACGCCGGCGTGATCTCCGACCTCTGAGGGTTAAATGGTCCCTCTGGGACTGGAATAGAGCCTATCGGGGTTGCTATTCCTTTTCTGACATTATTCTGTGCACAAATTTCACATTCACTTAAGAATTCGTCTACTCTTGTTTGTAAGTATGGGGACCAGAATCCTTGTCTTTTTATCTTCCTTAATATCTCCCCCCTTGCGCAATGGTCAAAACCATGCGCATCAGGAATTAAAATGTTTAGCAATGGGGTGGGGGCTATCATATGGCCTTCATGTGATCTCCATATGTTGTTGGCATCTCTCGTTGCCCCCCTTTGCTGCCATAAGTATATTTCAGGTGGTGATGCTCTAGACTGCATTTGGGCAATACTCTCTATGGTTGGGAGAGGCTGAATCAAAACTGAAGGTGCCATGACAGCCAATTGGCACCCAGAGGCTTGTTTTGCATGCATATCGGCCGCATTGTTTCCTTTAATGACAAAGTCATTTCCCTTCTTGTGAGCTTGACATTTAATGATGGCCAATTTTGTTGGAAACATCATAGCTGTAATCAATTCAGTAATTTGGTCTCCATGTTAGATTGGTGTTCCATCGCTCTTTTTAAATCCTCTTTGTTTCCATACCGCCCCAAAAAGGTGACAGACACCATGAGCGTATGCAGAGTCAGTATAAATGTTAGCAGCTTTGTTTTTAGCCAATATGCAAGCTTCAGTGAGTGCTTTAAGTTCAGCTAATTGGGCAGAGCAAGGTTGCTCACAATGTTGGCTGAACACGGAAGTAAAATTGTCTCCATCTCTTTGTACGACAGCAAAACCAGCATGATTACCTAAGTGGTCTCTAAAGCATGAGCCGTCAACAAAATAATCCACGTCTGCATCAACAATTGGTGTTGATTCCAAATCTGGTCTCAGACGGGTAAAAGCTAGAGAGACAGAAACACAATCATGAGGTGTTCCTTCACCCTCCAGCGGAATAAAGTTTGCTGGATTTGCTGTGGCACATCTTTTTATTGTGACGTCAGGATAAGTCATTAATGTGGAGTATGCTAAACATCTAGCTTGTGTCAAAACAAAACGTCCTTGTTCTAGTAATTCTGCAGTCTTATGGTGAGTGTAAATAGTGACTGGATAGCCCATGGTGATAGCAGAAGCTTTGTCATATGCAAAATAAACAGCAGCTAAGCCTTGTTGGTAACATGGGGGGTAGCCCTGAGCTACATTATCCAGCTTGGTACTATAATAGGCGATAGGTTGTTTTTTCCTACCGCTGCACGTTTCTTGCATTAATACAGCAGAAGCAAATCCATCTTTTCTGTCGGCTACGTATAAGTGAAAATCTCTATCATAGTTCGGAATGGCTAATGTTGGAGCTGTTTGTTATTCCTTCTTTAATTAGTTAAATGCTACCAGTGCCTCAGGATCCCATCTCAACTGTGCTCTAAGATTTTGTTGACCTGCCTGTTTCATTAAGGCTCGCAGTGGAGCTGCTTTAATAGCATAATCCTCTATCCAATCAGCACTAAATCCAGTCATCCCTAAAAATGTCATCATCTGTCCCACTGTTTGTGGCTGTGGTGCTTTACTGATTCCTTCTAAGTGGCTAGGTGATATTGCCTTTGTCTGGTGTGCAATCAATCGACCTAAGTATTCTACCTGAGGCAGGCAGTACTGCAATTTTTCTCTCGAGGCTTTATGGCCTCCTTCTGCTAATTTAGTCAGCACTTTGATGGAATCATGATGACACTGTTCCAGCGTTCCTGAGCATATTAACAAATCATCAACATACTGTATTAATGTACTATCTAACCTCAAATCTTCCAGATCTAATTTCAAAATCTGGTTGAAGATATGTGGAGAATGTCTGAACCCTTGAGGAATTCTTGTGTATGTAAGCTGTTTACCTCGGTAGGTGAAAGAAAAAAGGTGTCTGCTTTCTTCCGCTAGTGGAATGCTGAAAAATGCAGAACAAAGGTCAATTACAGTAAAATAATTAGCAGCAGGTGGAACATTCATCAATAGCGTATGTGGATTTGGAACCTCAGCTGGCCAATCCTGAACTACTTCATTTACTGCTCTCAAATCATGGACTAGCCTCCATTTTGACTTATCAGCCTTTTTAACTGGTAAAATTGGGGTGTTACAATGACTGGTAGTTTCAACCAATACTCCTGCATCTACTAATCCATCAATTGTTTTCCTTATCCCTTCTACAGCTTCAGGTTTCAGTGGGTATTGTTGCTTTCTTGGTAACTGAACTCCTGGTTTAACTGCTATCTTAACAGGGTTTGCTGATTTGACTAGGCCCACATCTGTGTCATGTTTTGACCACAACTGCATGGGCACCTGTTGTTCCATTTCTAATATTAGTTCTTCCATTTTGGACTTCATGTTTTCCTTCTGTCTCAACCATTAACTTTGGAGTCCCTACCATGCTAGTTGTGCATAAGATTTTAAGGTATGTCCTGTCTGGTGTTTGAAAAATAAAAGGGTTCTCAGTGGCTTCCCACAATTTTCCAGTGGTTTTTAGCATCATTGGGCCTAAATCTTTTGCCTGACTTCCTTCATTCAGGTATAGAGTAACATGTGGGACTGAATCATCTACTTTAAACCACTTTTTAGTGAATTCACACTCTTCGATTTGTAATGCTGCCCCTGCTGGTCCTATAACTATATAATTTGAAATCAGACTTATATCCTGTCCCTTGGTTTTTTCCAGCCACTCTTTTTCTATTTCTGGATCTCTAAGGGGATCATATCTCATAGTACAATGGAATTCAATTTCTGGGAAGGTTGGCTTCTGGAGCTGCACTTCTATATATTTTCCCCATTTTCCTAGTGTCTTCTCTATGTCCTCATCCAAACTTCCTATCAGGAAAATATTTACTTGCGAGTTTTGTTGATCAGTTCTATCTACTACTGTCATTTGTTTTATGCCTTCATTTTCTACATATATACCTTCAGGAGAGCAGCATATTTGTAATTTTAGTCTGCATAACGCATCCCTTCCCAATAAATTAACCGGTGTTTGATCTGACACTAGAACAGGAATTTTTATTTCAGAGTCTTTGACTTTTATGCTGACGGGGGTTGTCATTGGGATTAGCTGCGTCAATCCCGAGAATCCTACTGTCCTGGCATATTTTCCAGACCTAGGGAGGTGAGAGGCATATTTTGGGCTCAAACATGTGTACGATGCCCCGGTATCAAGCATTATGGGTATTATTTTGTCCTCTATCTTAACCTGCAGCATAGGTTCTTGGTCAGCGTTTGATGATAACATTGGCAGCTGACCCCTCCCTGTAGGATTCTCTGGGCACCCCTAGTAGCCTTGGTCTGGACCACGCCATGGGTTAACTGGTCCCCTCACTTGTTGTTGGTAGTTCTGCTGTCTCTGGTGCCAAGGCTGCTGCATTTGATCTTGTGAGCCATCTCGGGGCCATGGGTTAACTGGGCATGATCTCTTGGTGTGTCCAAGTTGGTTGCATCCCCAGCATACGAGTTGTTGTTCAAAGTTCCTCTGCTGGTTGTTGTATTGTCTTCCCCTTCCTCTTCCCCTTCCTGTCATCATTCTGTTTTTATTTTCTTGGTGCTCAGGAAGGTATATCACGATGGGTGCATTTGGCTGTTGTGGATTTCCCATGTTGTTCGGTGCGTTCTGGTTCATGTTGGCTGGCATTTGCTGTACAACTTGTGGTGTTTGGCTTGGTAGGTTTACAGCAGCCATTACAGCAGGCTGTTCTTCAGCTCCTTTCAAGGTAGCCTGAACTTTCTTTTTCTTGTTGATCAGTTCGTCTAGTTGTAGCAGTGTCAGTTTTCTCTGGAGGTCTCTTTCTTGATTCTTCAGTTTTTGCTCATTTTTCCTGTATTGTTCCACTGCATGAGCCACATGGTCATTGAACTCTTTTGATGTCTTTGAGCTCAGTCCTACCACGTCTTCCAGCTTGGCTTTCACAGTAGGAGGCATGGCGTCAACTATGGCGGACCTGAACAGTGCTGTTATCACTGGATCTCGTTCAGGATCTCTCTCCAGCTCTTGCTTCCATCTTCTTAACTGTCTCTGAACATAGGTAACTGGGTTCTCTTCTTCTCCCAGTGGTTCCCCTTTTAACAACTTTGGGTCCATCTGGGTTTGGTAATGTCCTCTTAGGGTCTGCCACAGTGAAGCTCTGTACCTATCCAGTGGCATGGCGTCCATTTTTGTCGAATCAATTGCATGTTTAAGTCCTGAACCGTCAAGGAGTTAATTTGTCTTTGCACCCCCAACACATTTTGCCAGCAGGGCCTTGATATCTCCTATGGCTAGTATCTTCCCCATTGTTTCCTCTTCCAGCAATCTGATCCATTTACCAGCCCCCTCGTGTAGATCAGGGAGGCGGGCTATCAGTCCTTCCAGATCTTGTCCAGCCCATGGTATGTATTGCCCTTGTTGTCCTTTAATCAGGATAGGTAACTGTGTGTGTTCTTTTTCCAGTTGGTCTTCTTCATTCCTGTGCACAATGAGTCTGCTTGCTGGTCGCTTTCTCAGATTGTCTCCTCTCCTCCAGTATGGTTCATTCTGGATCATATCTTCTAGGAGGAGGGTTCCAGACACATTCTTGTATTCTTTGTGAGGACTGACTGGATGAAATCTGCTTCTTTTACTCTTGTGAAGTCTTTGTTGGTCCTCCTCCATAGAATCTTGCAGGGACTTTAGCATAGATTCAGAGACCTTTAGCATAGATTCAGCCTCTCGATTGATCTTTTCTCTAATCTTCCGTATCTCTTCCTCCATCTCTTCTTGTTCCTGTTCAACTTGTCGCCTGTCAGTCTCCATCTTCCTTTCCATTTCTTTTCCAAGTTCCTGTAAGGCCTGGCTTGCGTGATGATATGGGTTAGACAAAGTGGGGCTTCTGTGTGAGCTAATCAGCTCTTTCATGTCCATGTCACTGCTCTGGCTTCCCCCATGACTCAAGATGTCCCATCCCAACAAGTCTCTGGTTTCACGCACGCCTTCTTCCTTTTCTTCTTGTTCTTGTCTTCCTTCATTCTCATCCTTAAAGTTCACCTTGCCTTCTATATTCACTGTTCCTGTCACTAGTGGCAGCTGCTTACCAGTCAGATCATAGGGTGGTGCATAAGGGGGTGGGGTTCCTACCACGTTATCTTTTTTCCCTACTCTCTCCCTAAGTTCCCTAAGCAGTTGTGCTCCCTTCTCTTTGAATAAATTCAGCACTTCCTGCTCTTTTCCTCGTTTCTCATCTCTTTTCTTGCTTTTATCATGAGCTTTGTGATTTTTTATTAGGGCTCCCATCTCCCTAGACATAGCTAAATCAAATGTTCCCTCTGCTGGCCACTTAGTGTTTAAATTTTTGGTCCTTTTTTCTCACTTTTGTGACAAATTCTTTATTGTGTCCCTACATATTGGATATTGGGACGCAAGCTGTTCTACAGGGGACTCCCCTTGGGGTGACACCGAAGCCATCGTTTCAGCACCTGATTACTTTGTGCTCCACTTAATCAGTTACGGCACAATCTCTACTTATGTTTAATTCAGGTATTTGCTTTGTTTTCTTAAGGTATTTCAAAATTATTTTTTATTGGTACCTCAGACAGTGGCTTCGGCGTCACCTCTTCTACCCCGCCGTATGCAGTGCGTTGCCAAATGATGTCTTCTCCCCGATTTATTAATTCAAAACTCCAGGTTATGTTTTTCTTAAACCACCGGCCTTGTGCAGATATTTCTCCTTTCCTATATAAATAAACAAGAGATGGAGTCAACTTCACTTCACTGCCCTCCCACATGGTTATTGATAAATTAAGTTCCTCTTTAATACATGTTTCTAATGTTAATGGTTTGAATAAGTCAATTAAAATCTTTCTATCTTTTTTGTTCAAAAGCCTCCCTCCTCTATTCCCTCTCTTGCCTTTCCTGTTTGTCCAGAGCTTCGACATTTTCAGTAGTCACTGATGTCTCCTCTATCTCTTCTTTGTTGCGACGTATCTCAACCAACAGATGACGAATTCTGCTTGGATTGTTTTTCAACACTACCATCACCACCAGTTTTTCCAGTGTCCAATTGTTTACTAACGCTGAACTGACCTCCCCTGTCCTTTTAATCTCAAAAACTGCACCACTTTCCCACTTTACTGGCCTCATGCAAGAACCCACTGTCATATAGAGGTTTTGCAAAATTGTTGCTCCTTCCAATCCCTGAGGCCAATTCATCCATGCATTTGTTTTCAGGTATGGGACGTACACTGGGTTTATTTTTATTTCTGTTGTGGACAACAGTGCCTCCAAAATGATAGACTTAGGGAGGCTAAATTTGTTCAGATGTGGCCTTAGGACTTCAAAAGTTATTTGGCTTTTAACTATTCCAATCCAATCTACCAAAGGCCACTCTGTCTCAAGTTGATCAAGATTTGTGATTTTTGTCAGGCCCTGTAAGAGTTCATCTCTCTTTTGTTCAGTCAGTTCCTCTCTTTGCCCTTCCTCACTTATGAATTCCTTTTCCAACCAAAAATGATTTCTTATGCCTTTTATTAACTCTTGTGTCTGTCTTAATTTTTCCTCTTCTCTTTGCCTTCTATTCCACCTCCTATTTCTTTCCTTTCCATATTCGGTCACTCCGTCCCACATTTACCCTCTCTTTGTTTTTAGATTTCTTAAAAAAGTTCAGTTGTCTGTATTTCCTTGTTCTCTTCTACCTTCTTTGGTTCTTTACTTCTCATATAATTATGCTTATTTTATTTCACTCTTCATTCATACACCCGGGATTTCAATCACACACTGTCATTCATTTATTACAATTTTATTATAAATACAGAAGCAATGCTTGTTTGCTCAGTTCTTATTTAGCAAAGGCTGTGTTTCTCTGTGTGGATCACAACGGCTGCAGTCTGGCAAATGGCCAAACAATCGACAAAACAAACTCCTTGGAATATTTCTTGTTCTTTGATAGTTATATCTGTGTATCCTTTTTTCACTAATTTGCTTTTCACCATCCATCCAATTTTAGTTTTATCCTTTATACTATTTTCTAAATCCAATTCTCTGCTTAGTTTTTGCTAAATTCGATTTTCACTTGCAGCTCAACACACTATAAATTGTATGGCTAATTAAGTGCCTTTTTGGTAACACGGCCTAGAATCAAGTTGATAGCTTTGCCCAGAATAAATTTAGCAGCTGGCCCAGAATAGATTGACAACTGACAAAATAAACAGACAGCTGGCAGTACGCCCGGACTGGACAGCTTGGCCGTACGCCCGGACTGGACAGCTTGGCCGTATGCCCGGACCGGACAGCTTGGCCATATGCCCGGACTGGACAGCTGTTACCCCCTCCTCTCTACTCCTTCTATGACTTAATATAATAATAATGATACTTTTATATCTTCCAATCAGTTTTAGTTCAGACCACTTATTTCAGCTTATTCTTCTTTCTTCCAGTAAAAACTTATTAGGAATCCTTTCTTGAAACAGTGCTCTTTCTGTATATATATATATTTAATACTCTTTCAGTTTTAATTCACATTACTTATTTCAACTTGTTATTTTTTATTTATCTATACATATTTTTATTATTATTTTTTATAAAAACTTATTATCAATTTTCCCTTAAACAATACTTTCTTTACACATGTATTGAAAACTCTTTCTTTGTTCTCTTTCTGCACTTCTTTCTGCACTACTGATAGAACTCTAAAACTGATCTGGCACCATGCCCGGACAGGACGGACAGCACCCTCCTTCTCTGCTCCTCTCCTTAAGATTTTCCTAGAGCATATATAATGATGATCTTGTATCTCCTATTAATTTAAACCACTTGTTCTATAAAATTCACTAATATTTTCACTCGAATCAGTACACTCCTTGCATATATATATTTAATATCCTCTCTCTTCTCTCTCTCTGCACTTTTGCAGATCTCTCTTCCTAAACACAAACAAACAAATAGTGTGCTTTTGCACCTTTTGACGCCCCCAATTCGCACTTCTTGCGTTTAAGACAAACAAACAAACATGTGAGTACTTCTCACTCACTGTGGCGCACTTTCTCACGCCACGTAGCGCACTTTCTCACGCTACACGCACTTCTCGCGTTTTAAAACAAATATACAGACATGTGAGCACTTCTCACTCACTGTGGCGCACTTCCTCACGCCACGTAGCGCACTTTCTCACGCTACACGCACTTCTCGCGTTTTAAGACAAACAAACAAACATGTGAGTACTTCTCACTCACTGTGGCGCACTTTCTCACGCCACGTAGCGCACTTTCTCACGCTACACGCACTTCTCACGTTTTAAGACAAACAAACAAACATGTGAGTACTTCTCACTCACTGTGGCACACTTTCTCACGCCACGTAGCACACTTTCTCACACTACACGCACTTCTCGCGTTTTAAAACAAATATACAGACATGTGAGCACTTCTCACTCACTGTGGCGCACTTCCTCACGCCACGTAGCGCACTTTCTCACGCTACACGCACTTCTCGCATTTTAAAACAAATATACAGACATGTGAGCACTTCCCACTCACTGTGGCGCACTTCCTCACGCCACGTAGCGCACTTTCTCAAGCTACACACACTTCTCGCGTTTTAAAATAAATATACAGACATGTGAGCACTTCTCACTCATTTCGTTATTCAAACACTCACAGACTCATACACTCACACACTCATACCATGCATGCACTTTCTCCCTAAGACCCAAAAATCAGACCCTTCCTCTTTTCTAATTTATTTTATCTTTTTTATGTTCTTTTATTTTATTCTTTTTAGGTTCTTTTGACGGTGGAGTATTTAAAATAATTAGCAACCAAGGTGACAGCTTACCAGCAGTGACCGCACAAAACAAAATATAAGCAAAGACTGCTTACCTTTATTTTTAGCCGGCTTTTTGTTTTGTGTGGTCTCCACCAGGCCCCCACCACGGCTCGCTTGACTCCCCTCCGCTCCTGACTGCGGTCGCCAATTATGTTGTGGCCAATTCTCAGTCTCTGGTTCAGGTCTTCAAAATCAGGTTCAGGTCTCAGAAGAAATCTTTCAGAGTCGAAGTTTCAGGTCTCAGGAGAAATAACTTTATTGAGCAGTTCAATAAAGTGAGATGGTAGCTAAGCATCTGATCTTACAATGGTCTGCATTTGGGTCTTATACCTCATTTTACGTCATTTATTGTTTACTTTGGTATCCAATTAACATTCGTATAATTATCTTTTTCTCTTTGCTCCTCCTCATCACTTCACCACGATTAGAAACACCTGCATTAATGCCCAATTTCTATTGGTGGCCATACTGGCGCATGCGCTTTTCTGATGATGACTTTGCATATGGTTCTTTGGGTACTTTTCCACTCTTTCGTCTTATTTTACCTTTTACCCAGTTTTCTGTCTTGTCCTCACACGACTCTTATCCTCACATGCACTTTTGACATGTCCTGTGTTTCCCATCATGCTTTGTTTTCTCTTTCTCCCTTAATTGCAGGCCTTGTTTTCTATTTCTCCCTTGGTTGTAGGCCTCCCTTATTCTAGCCCTAGTTTCTTAAATGTTTGTATCATGCATTTGGACTCATATGAGACAGATATAATTCTCCAACATATACTTATGTATAAAATTCTCCAACAACTTCCACCAAAACTACCAGCTCGCTCAGTTCCAGAAAATGTGACTGTTCCAGCTTATTTAGCAGTAAACAAGTCGGTAACACGGCTCGCTTGCCTGCTTACAAACGCCGTTGTCATGGCGACCCAGATATATCCCTCAAAGAGTGTAATTTCTGGTATTCCGGCCACGGCCGATGGTGTTACGAGTGTAGAAAAAATGCCCACTATAACGTGCTCATTCCTACACACAAACACAGCTCTTCACACAGAGCTTGCGCTCATAAAATCGACTCAGGTCGATTGCGCGTTAAAAGTAGTGAATGTGCCCACAGCCCAGTGCCCACATACACTGCACACTCTGCATGTCTCCCGGTTTCTGTAAAAACTAAACCAAAACACACACGGTCACAGACCCAGGTTGTGTTCAGTGCTTCCCATGCGCCCGCTGTAGCGCGCCCACATGCACTCACAGACATGTCAAACCCCGAAGGGTCTCGCCCACTCGCCTCCTCTCAGCTACTCGCTGTAACAGAGTTGAGCGCGGGCAGGCTGCCCGCTGTCATCAGTGCACCCCCGCCTCGTCTGCCGCAAACACGGCATCTATGTTTCAGCACATAGAAGCTCTTCAGCCGCCACACTGTCACGGCCAGAGCGCAGACTTCATTCAACCCCTAGCTATTCATGCAACTGCATGGGCACAGCTTCCCGGGGTGTCAGAATGGGTGCTGAACATTATAAAAAGAGGCTATTCGCTACAGTTTGCTCGACGCCCTCGCCGCTGCGAGGCGCGAGTCGAAACTACGGTGAAAACGGAAGTAGCTCATTTACTTCGAGCCAAGATAGCGAAACTACTGAGCAAAGGGGCCATAGAACCCCTATCTCTAGCTCAGAGCGAAGGGGGCCTGTACAGCAGATATTTCCTGGTGCCAAAGAAAGACGGGGGTCTCAGACCCATCTTAGATCTAAAACGGCTGAGCAAAGCGCTTTCAAAGCGCCCGTTCAGAATGATCACGACCAGACAAATCCTCTCGCAAGTTCGCCAAGGGGACTGGTTTGCGTCGATAGATCTGAAAGACGCGTATTTCCAGATACAAATAGCGTCTCGTCACAGGCGATTTTTGAGATTCGCCTTCGAGGGCCAGGCATATCAGTATACAGTCCTACCGTTCGGCCTGTCTTTAGCACCACGTACATTCACGAAGTGCATGGACGCGGCCCTCGCTCCCCTGAAAATTTGGGGAATGCGAGTTTTTAACTACTTCGACGATTGGCTAGTTCTGGCTCAGTCTCGTACAGAGCTCATAGAACACACGACCATTTTGCTCGAGCACCTCGAGAAATTAGGTCTCACAGTCAGTTGGGCGAAGAGCTCTCTGTCTCCCAGTCAGGAAATATCCTTTCTGGGCACAGATCTGAACTCGCTGTCAATGACAGCTCAGTTATCGCCACAACGCACACTGGCCGTTCAGCGTATGACGGAAAGCTTCCGCCGCGGCGCTATGGTCCCGCTCAAACAGTTTCAAAGGATGCTGGGTCTCATGGCCGCAGCATCACCAGTACTTCAGCTGGGGCTCCTTCGGATGCGCCCACTTCAGTTCTGGCTGCAAGCGTGTGTGCCGCGGCGAGCGTGGACTTCCGGTCTTTTTCGCCTCAAGGTCGATCAGAAATGCATTTCAGCTCTGAAACCTTGGACAGCGACCGACTGGTACCGGTCAGGAGTAAGCCTGGGGACTTCCTCGAGTGTGAAGGTGGTGTCCACGGACGCCTCCACCTCGGGATGGGGAGCGCTGCTCGAGGGCAGACCGTTCTTTGGCCTATGGTCAGAACGAGAAAAGCTCCTACACATCAACTGCTTGGAAATGATGGCAGTCGACAACACGCTCAGGCGCTTCTATCCCCAGATAGCAGGACACCACATTCTAGTCCGTTCGGACAACATGGCGGTGGTGGCCTTTATAAATCACCAGGGAGGCCTCAGATCCCGAATCCTTCACAGGCTGACGGAACACCTCCTGGTTTGGGCCCAGCACAATTTGCGCTCACTGAGAGCAGCTCATGTGCCCGGCCACTTGAATTTGGAACCAGACAGACTGTCCAGGAACAACGTTCCGGCAGGAGAATGGTCCCTACACCCACAGACAGTCCAATTGCTGTGGAAGAAGTTCGGCAAAGCGAAAGTAGACCTGTTTGCGTCTAAAGAAAACGCTCACTGCCCGATATACTTCTCCAAGAGCAGGAACGCGCTGGCCCACGTGTGGCCCCGCTGCCCGCTCTATGCCTTTCTCCCCATTACGCTTATACCTCAGGTAATAGAGCGAATCAGGGAAAGTGGATGCTCGGTGCTACTAGTAGCTCCGTTCTGGAAAAACCAGGTCTGGTTCCCAGTTCTGATGCAACTAGCGAGCTCTGCCCCATGGCCGATACCTCTGAGGAGAGACCTCCTCACCCAGGCCAAGGGCTCGATTTGGCATCCTCGCCCGGAGCTTTGGGTCCTACATAAATGGGTACCCGCTCACCTCCCTTCGGGAGTACTAAACACAATCACGCAGGCTAGAGCTCCCTCTACGAGACGGCTCTATTCCTCAAAATGGTCTGTGTTTTCTAGCTGGTGCACAGCCCGTGGCGTGTCACCCCAGGACTGTGGGGTGACGAACGTTCTTTCCTTCCTACAAGAGCTTCTGGAAAAGGGCAGAACCCCTTCCACGCTCAAGGTCTATGTGGCGGCTATAGCAGCGTTTGTTAAACCAACGGTAGGCCAGTCACTCGGGAAGAACGGTCTGGTCATTCGCTTCCTAAGAGAAGCGAAGAGGTTAAACCCTCCCAGACCCCCTTCAGTTCCCATATGGGACCTTTCCACGGTCTTGGAGGCCATGAAAGGTGCCCCATTTGAGCCAATCCAATCTGTGGATATCAAACACTTGTCCTTCAAGAGAGCGTTTCTTTTGGCTCTCGCTTCAGTTAAGCGTGTGGGGGACTTACAAGCGCTTTCAGTAAGCGCGACATGTATGGAGTTTGAGCCAAATGACTCAATTGTCAGGCTCAAACCGAGACACGGGTATGTTCCTAAATCCCTCAACATACCGTTCAGGTCCCAGGTCATTTTCCTGTCGGCCTTACCGGTCCCTGAGGAGGAGAAGGACGCCGCTTTGCTCTGCCCTGTCAGGGCATTAAGAGCTTATGTGTCTCGCTCGTCTGCCTTCAGACAGACGGAGCAGCTATTCGTTTTGTTCTACGGACGCTCTAAGGGGCTAGCTGTAACGAAACAAACCCTATCCAGATGGATAGTGGATGTCATAGCGCTGGCATACATCTCTAAGGGCCTACAGTGCCCATTAGGTGTCAGAGCGCACTCCACAAGAGGCATGGCCTCTTCGTGGGCTTGGTCCAGTGGGATTTCTCTACATGATATCTGTATGGCGGCAGGCTGGGCTTCCGCGTCTACATTTATCAGGTTTTATAACCTAGAAGTTCCCGCTTTGCAAGCTAAGCTGTTGTCGGTCTAATAAGCCAGTACTATCTGCCCCGAGGTCGGCTCAGATGCTGGAAACTGTTCGAGCGATGCTCACGGATCGATCATACAGCCCTGAGGGCAACTGTAAGACCCATATTTTTCATCAGATCAGGCCAATAACTTTGCCCTGACTGCGTGGAACACTATAATGCTCCCTGGTGGGATGCTGCCTATTCAGGAATGATGCTTTAGCCTCTCTTCCTGGACTCTCTGTGAGTCCCTGATGATCATGTACCATGTGGGCCCCGGGCACATGCCCTTGGGACTTTGGTATTGGATCTCAAGCACGCACGGCGTTTTACATTGTGTTCCCCAAGCGTAAGTTCTTACGCAGTACAAGAGAACCTCTCGTAAGAGAACGTACTCGGTTACTAACGTAACCTCGGTTCTCTCTAGAGAGGGAACGAGTACTGCGTATCCTTGCCGTGCCTGCAGTTCGCTCTGGTTCGCTCCGGCGATGAAAACCAGTGAACCAGCCTCTCGACGCTATATTTATAGCCCTAGGCCACGCCTATTTCGGCGGAACGCTATGCAAATGGCGCGAAGCACCCCCATTGGCCAGGCGTCAACAGGGCCTCTCTCGATAGGCTGCTGCAGTTGCCGCAGAGCAGCCAATAGGCTTGCAAAGGTGCCTCGCCTATGTCTGTATGCTGCTGCAACGCGTTTTGCATTATATAAAAATTAAAGGATAATTTTTGGCTTCAATATCTCACGGAAAGAGACTTTCCCCCAAGCGTAAGTTCTTACGCAGTACTCGTTCCCTCTCTAGAGAGAACCGAGGTTACGTTAGTAACCGAGTACGATTTCACCAAGGTGGTAGGGCCCAGCGATCCATTTCGCCCCTTTGCTTACCTTGTTTATTCGTGTAGCCTGCCTTCCAGATAATCAATATGCACTTGCTTAGCAGTTTTTCCATTGGGTTATTATGGAATCAAACTAATCAAGAGTTCTACACTTTGACAGGTTCTTCTTATTTGCTTTCATGTTACTATAGACAACTATGCCGAGGGTTTTGAAGTTCTATCACACCACATGTAGTCACTTACATATATGCTTACTTGGCATATGTAATTCTTTAGGTATTTACAACACCATTGTTCACTATATGATAAAAGTGAGAAAATTAATCGTAAGAAGAAGTTTATATTAGTTCAAGTTTGCTCTCTGTGTATGTATTGTTCTGTTCCAGTGATGTTCTTTGACTAAATCTGAAGGGAAAAGATATCACTTATGGGGTCAAAGCCTGTTCCCCAATGGTATCTGCTGAAGCTTTTGCAAGAGGCATATATAACCCTCGGGTCCCAGCAAGATTTCACCAAGGTGGTAGGGCCCAGCGATCCATTTCGTGCCTTTGCATAACTTGTTTATTCGTGTAGCCTGCCTTCCAGATAATCAATATGCACTTGCTTAGCATTTTTCCATTGGGTTATTATGGAATCAAACTAATCAAGAGTTCTAGACTTTGACAGGTTCTTCTTATTTGCTTTCATGTTACTATAGATAACTATGCCTAGGGTCTTGAAGTTCTATCACACCACATTTAGTCACTTACATGTATGCTTACTTGGCATATGTAACTCTTTAGGTATTTACAACACCACTGGTCACTACATGATAAAAGTGTGAAAATTAATCGTAAGAAGAAGTTTATATTAGTTCAAGTTTGCTCAGTGTGGATGTATTGTTCTTTTCCAGTGATGTTCTGTGATTAAATCTGAAGGGAAAAGATATCACCTATGGGGTCAAAGCCTGTTCCCCAGTGTTATCTGCTGAAGCTTTTGCAAGTGGCATATATACCCCTCGGGTCCAAGCAAGTTTTCACCAAGGTGGTAGGACCCAGCGATCCATTTCGCCCCTTTGCATGCCTTGTTTATTCGTGTAGCCAGCCCTCCAGATAATCAATATGCACTTGCTTAGCAGTTTTTCCATTGGGTTATTATGGAATCAAACTAATCAAGAGTTCTAGACTTTGACAGGTTCTTCTTATTTTCTTTCATGTTACTATAGACAACTATGCCTAGGGTCTTGAAGTTCTATCACACCAAATGTAGTCACTTACATGTATGCTTACTCTTTAGGTGTTTACAACATCACCGGTCACTACATGATAAAAGTGTGAAAATTAATCGTAAGAAGAAGTTTATATTAGTTCAAGTTTGCTCTGTGTGGATGTATTGTTCTGTTCCAGTCATGTTCTCTGACTAAATCTGAAGGGAAAAGATATCACCTATGGGGTCAAAGCCTGTTCCCCAATGGTATCTGCTAAAGCTTTTGCAAGAGGCATATATAACCCTCGGGTCCCAGCAAGTTTTCACCAAGGTGGTAAGGCCCAGCGATCCATTTCGCCCCTTTGCTTACCTTGTTTATTCGTGTAGCCAGCCCTCCAGATAATCAATATGCACTTGCTTAGCATTTCTTCCATTGGGTTATTATGGAATCAAACTAATCAGGAATTCTAGACTTTGACAGGTTCTTCTTATTTGCCTTCATGTTACTATAGACAACTATGCCTAGGGTCTTGAAGTTCTATCACACCACATGTAGTCACTTACATGTATGCTTACTTGGCATATGTAACTCTTTAGGTATTTACAACACCACTGGTCACTACATGATAAAAGTGTGAAAATTAATCGTAAGAAGAAGTTTATATTAGTTCAAGTTTGCTCAGTGTGGATGTATTGTTCTTTTCCAGTGATGTTCTGTGAGTAAATCTGAAGGGAAAAGATATATCCTATGGGGTCAAAGCCTGTTCCCCAGTGGTATCTGCTGAAGCTTTTGCAAGAGGCATATATACCCTTCGGCTACCAGCAAGTTTTTACCAAGGTGGTAGGACCCGGCGATCCATTTCACCCCTTTGCATACCTTGTTTATTCGTGTAGCCTGCCTTCCAGATAATCAGTATGCACTTGCTTAGCATTTCTTCCATTGGGTTATTATGGAATCAAACGAATTCAGAGTTCTAGACTTTGACAGGTTCTTCTTATTTGCTTTCATGTTACTATAGACAACTATGCCTAGGGTCTTGAAGTTCTATCACACCAAATGTAGTCACTTACATGTATGCTTACTCTTTAGGTGTTTACAACATCACCGGTCACTACATGATAAAAGTGTGAAAATTAATCGTAAGAAGAAGTTTATATTAGTTCAAGTTTGCTCTGTATGGATGTATTGTTCTGTTCCAGTCATGTTCTGTGACTAAATCTGAAGGGAAAAGATATCACCTATGGGGTCAAAGCCTGTTCCCCAATTATATCTGCTGAAGCTATTGCAAGAGGCATATATACCCCTCGGGTCCCAGCAAGTTTTCACCAAGGTGGTAGGGCCCAGCGATCCATTTCACCCCTTTGCTTACCTTGTTTATTCGTGTAGCCTGCCTTCCAGATAATCAATATGCACTTGCTTAGCAGTTTTTCCATTGGGTTATTATGGAATCAAACTAATCAAGAGTTCTAGACTTTGACAGGTTCTTCTTATTTGCTTTCATGTTACTATAGACAACTATGCCTAGGGTTTTGAAGTTCTATCACACCACATGTAGTCACTTACATGTATGCTTACTTGGCATATGTAATTCTTTAGGTATTTACAACACCATTGTTCACTATATGAAAAAAGTGAGAAAATTAATCGTAAGAAGAAGTTTATATTAGTTCAAGTTTGCTCTCTGTGTATATATTGTTCTGTTCCAGTGATGTTCTGTGACTAAATCTGAAGGAAAAATATACCGCCTATGGGGTCAAAGCCTGTTCCCCAATGGTATCTGCTGAAGCTTTTGCAAGAGGCATATATACCCCTCGGGTCCCAGCAAGTTTTCACCAAGGTGGTAGGACCCAGCGATCCATTTCGCCCCTTTGCATACCTTGTTTATTCGTGTAGCCTGCCTTCCAGATAATCAATATGCACTTGCTTAGCATTTTTTTTTCCATTGGGTTATTATGGAATCAAACTAATCAAGAGTTCTAGACTTTGACAGGTTCTTCTTATTTGCTTTCATGTTACTATAGACAACTATGCCTAGGGTTTTGAAGTTCTATCACACCACATGTAGTCACTTACATGTATGCTTACTTGGCATATAACTCTTTAGGTATTTACAACACCATTATTCATTATATGATAAAAGTGTGAAAATTGATCGTAAGAAGAAGTTTATATTAGTTCAAGTTTGCTCTGTGTGGATGTATTGTTCTGTTCCAGTGATGTTTTGTGACTAAATATGAAGGAAAAATATACCACTTATGAAGTTCTATCACACCACATGTAGTCACTTACATGTATGCTTACTTGGCATATGTAATTCTTTAGGTATTTACAACACCATTGTTCACTATATGAAAAAAGTGAGAAAATTAATCGTAAGAAGAAGTTTATATTAGTTCAAGTTTGCTCTCTGTGTATATATTGTTCTGTTCCAGTGATGTTCTGTGACTAAATCTGAAGGAAAAATATACCGCCTATGGGGTCAAAGCCTGTTCCCCAATGGTATCTGCTGAAGCTTTTGCAAGAGGCATATATACCCCTCGGGTCCCAGCAAGTTTTCACCAAGGTGGTAGGACCCAGCGATCCATTTCGCCCCTTTGCATA
This sequence comes from Scardinius erythrophthalmus, assembly GCF_964197995.2. Classification (NCBI taxonomy): domain Eukaryota; kingdom Metazoa; phylum Chordata; class Actinopteri; order Cypriniformes; family Leuciscidae; genus Scardinius; species Scardinius erythrophthalmus. Next base: position 26,194 of record NW_028296419.1, read on the forward strand.
CCTTGTTTATTCGTGTAGCCTGCCTTCCAGATAATCAATATGCACTTGCTTAGCATTTTTTTTTTCCATTGGGTTATTATGGAATCAAACTAATCAAGAGTTCTAGACTTTGACAGGTTCTTCTTATTTGCTTTCATGTTACTATAGACAACTATGCCTAGGGTTTTGAAGTTCTATCACACCACATGTAGTCACTTACATGTATGCTTACTTGGCATATAACTCTTTAGGTATTTACAACACCATTGTTCATTATATGATAAAAGTGTGAAAATTGATCGTAAGAAGAAGTTTATATTAGTTCAAGTTTGCTCTGTGTGGATGTATTGTTCTGTTCCAGTGATGTTTTGTGACTAAATATGAAGGAAAAATATACCACTTATGAAGTTCTATCACACCACATGTAGTCACTTACATGTATGCTTACTTGGCATATGTAACTCTTTAGGTATTTACAACACCATTGTTCACTATATGATAAAAGTGTGAAAATTAATCGTAAGAAGAAGTTTATATTAGTTCAAGTTTGCTCTGTGTGGATGTATTGTTCTGTTCCAGTGATGTTACAACACCATTGTTCACTAGATGATAAAAGTGGGAAAATTAATCGTAAGAAGAAGTTTATATTAGTTCAAGTTTGCTCTGTGTGGATGTATTGTTCTGTTACAGTGATGTTTTGTGACTAAATCTGAAGGAAAAAGATAACACCTATGGGGTCAAAGCCTGTTCCCCCCCAATGGTATCTGCTGAAGCTTTTGCAAGAGGCATATATACCCCTCGGGTCCCAGCAAGTTTTCACCAAGGTGGTAGGACCCAGCGATCCATTTCGCCCCTTTGAATACCTTGTTTATTTGTGTAGCCTGCCTTCCAGATAATCAAAATGCACTTTCTTAGCATTTCTTCCATTGGGTTATTATGTAATCAAACGAATCAAGAGTTCTAGACTTTGACAGGTTCGTCTTATTTGCTTTCATGTTACTACAGACAACTATGCCTAGGGTCTTAAAGTTCTATCACACCACATGTAGTCACTTACATGTATGCTTACTTGGCATATGTAACTCTTTAGGTATTTACAACACCATTGTTCACTATATGATAAAAGTGAGAAAATTAATCGTAAGTAGAAGTTTATTTTAGTTCAAGTTTGCTCTGTGTGGATGTATTGTTCTGTTCCAGTGATGTTACAACACCATTGTTCACTATATGATAAAAGTGGGAAAATTAATCGTAAGAAGAAGTTTATATTAGTTCAAGTTTGCTCTGTGTGGATGTATTGTTCTGTTACAGTGATGTTTTGTGACTAAATCTGAAGGAAAAAGATACCACCTATGGGGTCAAAGCCTGTTCCCCAATGGTATCTGCTGAAGCTTTTGCAAGAGGCATATATACCCCTCGGGTCCCAGCAAGTTTTCACCAAGGTGGTAGGACCCAGCGATCCATTTCGCCCCTTTGCATACCTTGTTTATCCGTGTAGCCTGCCTTCCAGATAATCAATATACACTTGCTTAGCATTTTTTCCATTGGGTTATTATGGAATCAAACTACTCAAGAGTTCTAGACTTTGACAGGTTCTTCTTATTTGCTTTCTTGTTACTATAGACAACTATGCCTAGGGTCTTGAAGTTCTATCACACCACATGTATTCACTTACATGTATGCTTACTTGGCATATGTAACTCTTTAGCAGAGGTTTATAGTCCAGGGGTCAGAAAGTAGAAGTCCTGCCATATGTTTATTCCCCCCATGAACTTAGCCAGCTGATTTCACTAATTAGTTCTATCTCCTGGCTGAATTAGCAAATCCAGGTGATTGGAACAAAATACTGAGGAGGACTTTTAATTTCTGAACCTGGACTTTACACCTCTGGCCAGATGTCAGCCAAGAGCAATAGAAATAAACCAGAACTGGTCCTTATCTGAGCCACAAAACCTGTGTATATTAAATATTGAGTCATCTCAGCCTTAATAAGCCTGTTAACCTGTTAAGCTGCAACCCCACTTTTGAAAAATCCCAAGAAATGACATACCCAAACTGAAACAGATACAGTTCATGAACCCTTTGTACTAAAAGCACAAGTATGATCTCATTTGAAAGCTGACACCTGGCAGTTTATTGTAAATGTAGAATTAATTATTGTCATAATGACAAAAATTGTTATAAATAGCTTCAAAGTTTTGTAAAGTTATTAGAAATTATTTTTTATGAAATATCCTCATGAAAATAAAATTGAAGTTGGCACTGGAGCAATCTAGAAATGCACTACAGCTAATGCCACATTTATGTTTAAAATCTGAAGATAGTAAGTCCAAAACTCTGTATTTATTGAAATGTTTTTCAAGACCATGTCATGTGACCTTATTTTGATTTGACGCTAAGATGCTTCTGATGTTTATTGCCATCTTCTAACCATCTATCCAGTATATTGTCTTTATTGTTTTGTGGTGCAAACGAGCCCCATTCAGTCTCAGTCTCCCCCTGAACACATTCACACCTCTCCAGCCTGGTTATGGCTGTAAATATGCATTTCTTTTGTCTGCATTATAGTTACTAACGACTGGCTATTCACAGGCTATTCATATGGTTTCACTTTCAATCACCAATTTCTTTTCTCAAAGTTCACCCTTACATTTTAAACTGTATCTAATGCATTTCTTGAATAAAGAAACATTTCAGTAAGCTTTCAAAAAATAAAAAAAATATAACTTCTAGGTGGCAGGTGCACCTAGGGCTAGCTAGCATGTTAGCTTAGCACACCATCAATACACGACAATTTATGAGATTAAAACCATGTTTGTGCTTATAAACTTACTTTATAAAGCAAATCGAGTATTTTAAATCATTTTCTGTGATCTAATTTGGCTTCAGATAAAAAATCAGACAGAAAATATACTATTGTCAGAGAATGTCTAATACTGTTCTGCACAACGATTCTATATAGATTAGCATTACATTATAAATATAATCTATTATTATGGAAATACCTGGCATGGATTGAAAAACACAGGTAACTCAAATATCATAGCAAACATGTTTATTGTCTTCAAAACGACTGTTTCTCCATGTTACAGCGCGATCTGTTGTTAGCTGTGTGTGTGTTCGAGGCTTCCTGGATTGTCACATGATTATGGCACTTCTTCATGTTCTAATACTGTGCACAGGGCGGCGAGGGCGCCCTCAGGCTTTTGGTATGAATTGAAAACACATTAACAGAGTATACAAACGCTCATAATGATTACATCGACGCATTTGGGTATAAATTCAATAAATATTATTCCTGTCTATAGAAATCTGATGTAAACCTATGAGAATATATCAATATTTCTCCAAATCTGCACATTTTTGAGCTAAAGCCTAGAAGGACGGTGTTTTGTGTATCGCTGTCATGACGACGGCACGGGAGTTTTTTTATGAATGAAAGCGGCTGACACGCATAATTCATATCAAAGGTATCGACTCATTTTTTCATTTCATAACTCCTGACACAAATTAAGAAATAACTGTCGCTATAAGCTTCTCAGAATACAATAGTGGTCAAATTCTGAAACTTGAGTCTTATATCTTTTTAATGATGTATAGTTTGTCAAGGTATAACATTAAATCTGATAGTAACTTTGAACTATATATAAATAAAACCGCTTCAGTGCGCCCGCGCTCTGGCAACGGTTAACAGGTTAACAAGGCTTGATGATATTTAGAAAATGAAAATATTTAGAATTAAACAAAATAATAGGACAATTCAGCTACATAATTTATTCATGTTGCAATTCATGCTGGGCGTTTTGTACTCTATGCTGGTACCCAGCATGCATTGCAGCAAGGGACTTTTGATTGTCACCATTGTTGAGATTCATACGCTGATTGTTGATGTCTGTGTGTGTCATATTAAACTGACTTTTTCGTGCTCATGTTTGTTAAAATATTCTGATTCTTATAATATTGCTCGATCTCATGCAGCAGTAACACAGGGTTTGTGATGTGAAAATATAATGGAACACAATTATTTGACTTTGAAAACATCAGTGATTTAGGCTACTTCATGACGATTATAAAACCATCAACAGGTAACCATCATCACCTGATCTCATTTGACTTTACCTTCTTTTGCTGCTTAACAAACATACTGTCTATCATAAGAGTTAAGAGCCCAACTAATGGAAACACTAATCGCTGTTATGGTGACTTCAAATGACCCACAATAGAGTTAAACCTCTGTTAATTCTCAATAAAAACTTCTGTAGACGTCTGACAGAAATAAAGTCAGTCTGGTTAGTAATAAGTGAAGCTGGTAATGCTGTTTGTGGAGTTGTTTAATCCTCCTCTGCTGAGATCTTCACAGATTTAATGACTTCTTTTCTCTTCAGTTGATTTTATCTAAGGCTGTGACTGAAATCAGTTGTAGTTCTTGTTTCTGCTCGTCTCTTTTTCTGTTCTCTTCTTTCCTTCAGTGATTCTGCTTGTTAACAGGCTTATTAAGGCTGAGATGACTCCATATTTAATATACACAGATTTTGTGGCTCAGATAAGGTCCAGTTGTGGTTTATTTCTTTTGCTCTTGGCTGACATGTGGCCAGAGGTGTAAAGTCCAGGTTCAGAAAGTAAAAGTCCTCCTCAGTATTTTGTTCCAATCACCTGGATTTGCTAATTCAGACAGGAGATAGAACTAATTAGTGAAATCAGCTGGCTGAGTTCATGGGTGGAATAAACATATGGCAGGACTTCTACTTTCTGACCCCTGGACTATACACCTCTGCTCTTTAGGTATTTACAACACCATTGTTCACTATATGATAAAAGCAGAGGTGTATAGTCCAGGGGTCAGAAAATAGAAGTCCTGCCATATGTTATTCCCCCCATGAACTCAGCCAGCTGATTTCACTAATTAGTTCTATCTCCTGGCTGAATTAGCAAATCCAGGTGATTGTAACAAAATACTGAGGAGGACTTTTAATTTCTGAACCTGGACTTTACACCTCTGGCCAGATGTCAGCCAAGAGCAAAAGAAATAAACCAGAACTGGTCCTTATCTGAGCCACAAAACCTGTGTATATTAAATATTGAGTCATCTCAGCCTTAATAAGCCTGTTAACAAGCAGAATCACTGAAGTTTTTGTTGAGAATTAACAGAGGTTTAACTCTAATGTGTTTCATTTGAATGATGATATTTAGAAAATGAAAATATTTAGAATTAAACAAAATAATAGGACAATTCAGCTACATAATTTATTCATGTTGCAATTCATGCTGGGCGTTTTGTACTCTATGCTGGTACCCAGCATGCATTGCAGCAAGGGACTTTTGATTGTCACCATTGTTGAGATTCATACGCCGATTGTTGATGTCTGTGTGTGTCATATTAAACTGACTTTTTCGTGCTCATGTTTGTTAAAATATTCTGATTCTTATAATATTGCTCGATCTCATGCAGCAGTAACACAGGGTTTGTGATGTGAAAATATAATGGAACACAATTATTTGACTTTGAAAACATCAGTGATTCAGGCTACTTCATGACGATTATCATCATCACCTGATCTCATTTGACTTTACCTTCTTTTGCTGCTTAACAAACATACTGTCTATCATAAGAGTTAAGAGCCCAACTAATGGAAACACTAATCGCTGTTATGGTGACTTCAAATGAACCACATTAGAGTTAAACCTCTGTTAATTCTCAATAAAAACTTCTGTAGACGTCTGACAGAAATAAAATCAGTCTGGTTAGTAATAAGTGAAGCTGGTAATGCTGTTTGTGGAGTTGTTTAATCCTCCTCTGCTGAGATCTTCACAGATTTAATGTCTTTTTTTCTCTTCAGTTGATTTTATCTAAGGCTGTGACTGAAATCAGTTGTAGTTCTTGTTTCTGCTCGTCTCTTTTTCTGTTCTCTTCTTTCCTTCAGTGATTCTGCTTGTTAACAGGCTTATTAAGGCTGAGATGACTCCATATTTAATATACACAGATTTTGTGGCTCAGATAAGGTCCAGTTGTGGTTTATTTCTTTTGCTCTTGGCTGACATGTGGCCAGAGGTGTAAAGTCCAGGTTCAGAAAGTAAAAGTCCTCCTCAGTATTTTGTTCCAATTTGCTAATTCGGCCAGGAGATAGAACTAATTAGTGAAATCAGCTGGCTGAGTTCAAGGGTGGAATAAACATATGGCAGGACTTCAACTTTCTGACCCCTGGACTATACACCTCTAGAGGAACTTGATGGGCTTTTGGCACTCCATCTTGTGCCTGCGCACTGCTATTGGATGGTGAGAGGCTTTCTTTTCCATAACAAACACGCCATACCATACAAACACACAGTCACACCAGCCAGAAAAAATAATAATAATGTTAGGGATTATTTTTGCCCCAGGGTGACACCCTTTATTCAGTACAGTTTATGGCGACTGTACTGGGGCGTTGGATGTTATGGGATATAGGGACTATTTTACACCAGGGGTACCCATTATACAGTACAGCTTATTGTGACTGTACTGGGGCGTTAGGACCCACTAAGGCCACAGGTTGATCAGACCTGCGTCCTCTCTAACACCTCTTCCAGCAGCTACCCAGTCTCCCAGGAGGTTTCCCGTCCAGATAAAGACCAGGCTCAACCCTACTTAGCTTCGATGGGAGTGCAGGTGGAAGCTTCAGGTTGACCACTGCTGGCTGGTATTGCTTTCTTTGCAAGAGTTATAAAGACCAACTAATGGAAACAATAATCACCATTATGGTGATTTCAAATGAAACAGAGCGTTAAACCCCTGTTAATTCTCAGTGGACATCTGACAGAAATAAAGTAATTCTGGTTAGTAATAAGTGAAGGTGGTAATGCTTTTTGTGGAGTTGTTTAATCCTCTTCTGATGAGATCTTGAGAGATTTATTGTCGTCTTTTATCTTCTGTTGATTTCATCTAAGACTGTGGCTGAAGTCAGTTGTAGTTCTTGTGTTTATACTCATCTCCTTCAGTGATTCTGCTTGTTAACAGGCTTATTAAGGCTGAGATGACTCAAGCAAATGGCGAAATGGATCGCTGGGTCCTACCACCTTAGTGAAAACTTGCTGGGACCCGAGGCATATATATGCCTCTTGCAAAAGCTGCAGCAGATACCATTGGGGAACAAGCTGTGACCCCATAGGTGGTATCTTTTCCCTTCAGATTTAGTGACAGAACATCACTGGAACAGAACAATACATCCACACAAAGCAAACTTGAAGTAATATAAACTTCTTTTTACGATTTTCACACTTTTATCATATAGTGGCCAGTGGTGTTGTAAATACCTAAAGAGTTACATATGCCAAGTAAGCATATATGTAAGTGACTACATGTGGTGTGCTAGAACTTCAAGACCCTAGGCATAGTTAGGACCTTTAGGCTCTTCGTGGGACCTCGGCCCATTCAAATAAGTTGCCATATGACGCATAGGCTGTACAAGGGATCGTAGGCTACATTTGGATCCATTTTCGCACTTAAATAAGTTGCGAGTTGGCGCTTTTCGCCTAAGTCCGTTTATTTCACCAGATTGCGCAATAGGCCCCGTGGGGACACCTCTGGGGGCGCTGTTGAGCTGTGCTGAGGGGACAATCCCACGGACAGCAATTTTTGTCCACCTGGCTGCCCATTCTTCACCGTTTTGTCCACGCAGCGCCGAAACGTCCACCTAGCAGCCTATTCTTCACCGATTCGCCCACGGGGCGCCTAAACGTCACCCAAGTGCCTACCCTTCGCCGTAGTCTTCCTCACGTCCCGAGGACAGCCTATTCGTCCACCTAAGTGCCTATTCTTCATCAATATGTCCACGAAGTGACTAAAGTGCCACCTAAGTGCCTACTCTTCACCGTAGTCTTCCTCTCGTCCCACGAACAGCCTATTCGTCCACCTAGGTGCCTATTTTTCACCAATTCGTCCACGGAGCGCCTAAACGTCCCCTAAGTGCCTACCCTTCGCCGTAGTCTTCCTCACGTCCCGAGGACAGCCTATTCGTCCACCTAAGTGCCAATTTTTCACCAATTCGTCCACGGAGCGCCTAAACGTCCCCTAAGTGACCACTCTTCACCGTAGTCTTCCTCACGTCCCACGAACGGCCTTTTCGTCCACCTAAGTGCCTATTCTTCATTAACTCGTCCAAACTGACTACTCTTCATCGTAGTCTTCCTCTCGGCCCACGAGCAGCCTATTTGTCCACCTAACAGCTTAGTTTTCACCAATTCGTCCCAGGGGCCCCAAACTCGGCATCCTGGTAGCCTAGGGGCCCCACTGCCACATATCAGGAGGACAGGTCTCTAGAGTGCAGGGAAAAAATTTGCAACCACCTAGGCCCCTGAAACCCGGGATCCTGAACCGGGGGCCCCTGGACTACCACCGTGTCAAATTTGGAGCCCCTGCGACCTTTTGACCCCTGCTTTCCAGACATCCGTCCTGCAACCTATTTGACGTAGGCTGTTCGTGGACAATTGGGCCAATTAAGCACGAAAACGGGTCCGAGGGGCCCCAAACTTCGCATGCTGGTGGCCTAGCGGCCCCACTGCCACATATCAGGAGGACGGGTCTCTAGAGTGCAGGGAAAATTTTAACACCCACCTAGGACCCTGAAACCCAGGATCCTGAACCGGGGGCCCGTGGACTACCACCGTGTCAAATTTGGAGCCCCTGCGACCTTTTGAACCCTGCCAAACGGACCTTTTGGTCCGTTGTCCACGAACCACCTATGAAAACGCATGCAATAAGTTGCACGTGTCCTCGGCTACTGTTCGGCCCCCGGGGGTCCGAGGGGCCCCAAACTCCGCATCCTGGTAGCCCAGGGTCCCCTCTGCCACAACCTAGGAGGACGAGTCCCTAGAGCAAAGGGAATTTTTTTGGGCCTGCTTTGTCAAAATCTCTCACAAAGGCCTCTTGCGCTCATAGACAGAGAGACAGGGCACAATGAAAAGAGAGGCTAGGGTTAAGAAAAAAACTCGGGGCCCACCTAGGACCCTGAAACACAGGATCCTGAACCGGGGGCCCCTGGACTACCACCGTGTCAAATTTGGAGCCCCTGCGACCTTTTGACCCCTGCTTTCCAGACGTCCGTCCTGCAACCTATTTGATGTAGGCTGTTCGTGGACAATTGGGCCAATTAAGCACGAAAACGGGTCCGAGGGGCCCCAAACTTCGCATGCTGGTAGCCTAGGGGCCCCACTGCCACCTATCAGGAGGACGGGTCTCTAGAGTGCAGGGAAAATTTTAACACCCACCTTGGACCCTGAAACCCAGGATCCTGAACCGGGGGCCCCTGGACTACCACCGTGTCAAATTTGGAGCCCCTGCGACCTTTTGACCCCTGCCAAACGGACCTTTTGTTCCGCTGTCCACGAACCACCTATGAAAACGCATGCAATAAGTTGCACGTGTCCTCGGCTACTGTTCGGCCCCCGGGGGTCCGAGGGGCCCCAAACTCCGCATCCTGGTAGCCCAGGGTCCCCTCTGCCACAACCTAGGAGAACGAGTCCCTAGAGCAAAGGGAATTTTTTTGGGCCTGCTTTGTCAAAATCTCTCACAAAGGCCTCTTGCGCTCATAGACAGAGAGACAGGGCACAATGAAAAGAGAGGCTAGGGTTAAGAAAAAAACTCGGGGCCCACCTAGGACCCTGAAACCCAGGATCCTGAACCGGGGGCCCCTGGACTACCACCGTGTCAAATTTGGAGCCCCTGTGACCTTTTGACCCCTGCCAAACGGACCTTTTGGTCCGCTGTCCCACGAACCACCTATGAAAACGCATGCAATAAGTTGCACGTGTCCTCGGCTACTGATCGGCCCCCGGGGGTCCGAGGGGCCCCAAACTCCGCATCCTGGTAGCCCAGGGTCCCCTCTGCCACAACCTAGGAGGACGAGTCCCTAGAGCAAAGGGAATTTTTTTGGGCCTGCTTTGTCAAAATCTCTCACAAAGGCCTCTTGCGCTCATAGACAGAGAGACAGGGCACAATGAAAAGAGAGGCTAGGGTTAAGAAAAAAACTCGGGGCCCACCTAGGACCCTGAAACCCAGGATCCTGAACCGGGGGCCCCTGGACTACCACCGTGTCAAATTTGGAGCCCCTGCGACCTTTTGACCCCTGCTTTCCAGACGTCCGTCCTGCAACCTATTTGATGTAGGCTGTTCGTGGACAATTGGGCCAATTAAGCACGAAAACGGGTCCGAGGGGCCCCAAACTTCGCATGCTGGTAGCCTAGGGGCCCCACTGCCACCTATCAGGAGGACGGGTCTCTAGAGTGCAGGGAAAATTTTAACACCCACCTTGGACCCTGAAACCCAGGATCCTGAACCGGGGGCCCCTGGACTACCACCGTGTCAAATTTGGAGCCCCTGCGACCTTTTGACCCCTGCCAAACGGACCTTTTGTTCCGCTGTCCACGAACCACCTATGAAAACGCATGCAATAAGTTGCACGTGTCCTCGGCTACTGTTCGGCCCCCGGGGGTCCGAGGGGCCCCAAACTCCGCATCCTGGTAGCCCAGGGTCCCCTCTGCCACAACCTAGGAGAACGAGTCCCTAGAGCAAAGGGAATTTTTTTGGGCCTGCTTTGTCAAAATCTCTCACAAAGGCCTCTTGCGCTCATAGACAGAGAGACAGGGCACAATGAAAAGAGAGGCTAGGGTTAAGAAAAAAACTCGGGGCCCACCTAGGACCCTGAAACCCAGGATCCTGAACCGGGGGCCCCTGGACTACCACCGTGTCAAATTTGGAGCCCCTGTGACCTTTTGACCCCTGCCAAACGGACCTTTTGGTCCGCTGTCCCACGAACCACCTATGAAAACGCATGCAATAAGTTGCACGTGTCCTCGGCTACTGATCGGCCCCCGGGGGTCCGAGGGGCCCCAAACTCCGCATCCTGGTAGCCCAGGGTCCCCTCTGCCACAACCTAGGAGGACGAGTCCCTAGAGCAAAGGGAATTTTTTTGGGCCTGCTTTGTCAAAATCTCTCACAAAGGCCTCTTGCGCTCATAGACAGAGAGACAGGGCACAATGAAAAGAGAGGCTAGGGTTAAGAAAAAAACTCGGGGCCCACCTAGGACCCTGAAACACAGGATCCTGAACCGGGGGCCCCTGGACTACCACCGTGTCAAATTTGGAGCCCCTGCGACCTTTTGACCCCTGCTTTCCAGACGTCCGTCCTGCAACCTATTTGATGTAGGCTGTTCGTGGACAATTGGGCCAATTAAGCACGAAAACGGGTCCGAGGGGCCCCAAACTTCGCATGCTGGTAGCCTAGGGGCCCCACTGCCACCTATCAGGAGGACGGGTCTCTAGAGTGCAGGGAAAATTTTAACACCCACCTTGGACCCTGAAACCCAGGATCCTGAACCGGGGGCCCCTGGACTACCACCGTGTCAAATTTGGAGCCCCTGCGACCTTTTGACCCCTGCCAAACGGACCTTTTGTTCCGCTGTCCACGAACCACCTATGAAAACGCATGCAATAAGTTGCACGTGTCCTCAGCTACTGTTCGGCCCCCGGGGGTCCGAGGGGCCCCAAACTCCGCATCCTGGTAGCCCAGGGTCCCCTCTGCCACAACCTAGGAGAACGAGTCCCTAGAGCAAAGGGAATTTTTTTGGGCCTGCTTTGTCAAAATCTCTCACAAAGGCCTCTTGCGCTCATAGACAGAGAGACAGGGCACAATGAAAAGAGAGGCTAGGGTTAAGAAAAAAACTCGGGGCCCACCTAGGACCCTGAAACCCAGGATCCTGAACCGGGGGCCCCTGGACTACCACCGTGTCAAATTTGGAGCCCCTGTGACCTTTTGACCCCTGCCAAACGGACCTTTTGGTCCGCTGTCCCACGAACCACCTATGAAAACGCATGCAATAAGTTGCACGTGTCCTCGGCTACTGATCGGCCCCCGGGGGTCCGAGGGGCCCCAAACTCCGCATCCTGGTAGCCCAGGGTCCCCTCTGCCACAACCTAGGAGGACGAGTCCCTAGAGCAAAGGGAATTTTTTTGGGCCTGCTTTGTCAAAATCTCTCACAAAGGCCTCTTGCGCTCATAGACAGAGAGACAGGGCACAATGAAAAGAGAGGCTAGGGTTAAGAAAAAAACTCGGGGCCCACCTAGGACCCTGAAACCCAGGATCCTGAACCGGGGGCCCCTGGACTACCACCGTGTCAAATTTGGAGCCCCTGCGACCTTTTGACCCCTGCTTTCCAGACGTCCGTCCTGCAACCTATTTGATGTAGGCTGTTCGTGGACAATTGGGCCAATTAAGCACGAAAACGGGTCCGAGGGGCCCCAAACTTCGCATGCTGGTAGCCTAGGGGCCCCACTGCCACCTATCAGGAGGACGGGTCTCTAGAGTGCAGGGAAAATTTTAACACCCACCTTGGACCCTGAAACCCAGGATCCTGAACCGGGGGCCCCTGGACTACCACCGTGTCAAATTTGGAGCCCCTGCGACCTTTTGACCCCTGCCAAACGGACCTTTTGGTCCGCTGTCCACGAACCACCTATGAAAACGCATGCAATAAGTTGCACGTGTCCTCGGCTACTGTTCGGCCCCCGGGGGTCCGAGGGGCCCCAAACTCCGCATCCTGGTAGCCCAGGGTCCCCTCTGCCACAACCTAGGAGAACGAGTCCCTAGAGCAAAGGGAATTTTTTTGGGCCTGCTTTGTCAAAATCTCTCACAAAGGCCTCTTGCGCTCATAGACAGAGAGACAGGGCACAATGAAAAGAGAGGCTAGGGTTAAGAAAAAAACTCGGGGCCCACCTAGGACCCTGAAACCCAGGATCCTGAACAGGGGGCCCCTGGACTACCACCGTGTCAAATTTGGAGCCCCTGCGACCTTTTGACCCCTGCCAAACGGACCTTTTGGTCCGCTGTCCCACGAACCACCTATGAAAACGCATGCAATAAGTTGCACGTGTCGTCGGCTACTGTTCGGCCCCCGGGGGTCCGAGGGGCCCCAAACTCCGCATCCTGGTAGCCCAGGGTCCCCTCTGCCACAACCTCGGAGGACGAGTCCCTAGAGCAAAGGGAATTTTTTTGGGCCTGCTTTGTCAAAATCTCTCACAAAGGCCTCTTGCGCTCATAGACAGAGAGACAGGGCACAATGAAAAGAGAGGCTAGGGTTAAGAAAAAAACTCGGGGCCCACCTAGGACCCTGAAACCCAGGATCCTGAACCGGGGGCCCCTGGACTACCACCGTGTCAAATTTGGAGCCCCTGCGACCTTTTGACCCCTGCTTTCCAGACGTCCGTCCTGCAACCTATTTGATGTAGGCTGTTCGTGGACAATTGGGCCAATTAAGCACGAAAACGGGTCCGAGGGGCCCCAAACTTCGCATGCTGGTAGCCTAGGGGCCCCACTGCCACCTATCAGGAGGACGGGTCTCTAGAGTGCAGGGAAAATTTTAACACCCACCTAGGACCCTGAAACCCAGGATCCTGAACCGGGGGCCCCTGGACTACCACCGTGTCAAATTTGGAGCCCCTGCGACCTTTTGACCCCTGCCAAACGGACCTTTTGGACCACTGTCCATGAACCACCTATGAAAACGCATGCAATAAGTTGCACGGCAGTTTGGTGGCACTTTAGGCACTTCGTGGACATAGTAATGAGGAATAGGCAGTTAGGTGGCACTTTAGGCACTTCGTGGACATAGTAATGAGGAATAGGCAGTTAGGTGGCACCTTAGGCACTTCGTGGACATGGGAATAGGCACTTAGGTGGCACTTTAGGCACTTCGTGGACGAATTGATGAAAAATAGGCACTTAGGTGGACGAATAGGCTGTTCGTGGGACGAGAGGAAGACTACGGTGAAGAGTAGGCACTTAGGTGGCACTTTAGGCACTTCGTGGACATGGATTAGGGAACCTGGCCCCCTAGTGGTGGCCACCTAGGAGCCTATGTGCCACCTCGGTTCAATTAACGAATTATTAGGGAAAACCATTCATATAAGTTGGACGTAGGATCCGGAATGGTGCCTTTGTATCCCTTCGTACAACTAATTCGCCATATGGCAACTTATATGAACTAAGAATTGTCCACAGACTGCCTATTTTCCCTAATTTGCTTAATTCTGGAACCTCGTACCCATTTACAGCTTAAAAGGTAGCCCGTGGACAAGAGTCACTAAGCGCTGCGCGGCGCCCCCTAATAATTTTTTGGCCCCCAAACAACGCCCATGGTTCGATGCGGCCTAGCCCCCTGAGGCGGCAGACGGTGGTCCCGTCTACCAAGACCCTCCAGGGGCCACGCAACGGGGCAAAATTGCCCTAAAAATGCTTTTCCCCCTGCCACCTCAACTAAGTTACAGGTGGGATCAAGTCCAGCCTGTACCTTATTCGACCGGCCTCTAGGCTGTCTGTGGACAATTACATTAAAAGGTCATATTTCATAAATGCACTGGTTATATGTGGTCAAACCTACTGTACACCACTCAGGGGACACACCACAACACACTGATGTACATTACAGCCATCAATTTTGCAAAATTAGCATAAAATTCAACTGCCCACAGACAGCATATAGGGGCTCTGTCGAATAAGTTACAGGTGGGATCTTTTGGTTAAAGTCCCGCCTGTAACTTATTCGACAGAGCCCCTATATGCTGTCTGTGGACATTACATTTAAAGGTCATATTTCATAACTACAGTGCTTTTATGTGGTCAAACCTACTTTACACCACTCAGGGGACACACCACAACACACCGATGTACATTACAGTTATTAATTTTGCAAAATTTGCATACAATTCAACTGTCCACAGACAGCATATAGGAGCTCCGTCAAATAAGTTACAGGTGGGATCTTTTGGTTTAAGTCCCGCCTGTAACTTATTCGACAGAGCCCCTATATGCTGTCTGTGGACATTGCATTAAAAGGTCATATTTCATAACTACAGTGCTTTTATGTGGTCAAACCTACTGTACACCACTCAGGGGACACACCAAAACACACCGATGTACATGACAGTTATTAATTTTGCAAAATTAGCATACAATTCAACTGTCCACAGACAGCATATAGGAGCTCCGTCAAATAAGTTACAGGTGGGATGTGAGTTTCAGGGTAAATACGTGTGATTATTAGGGATGACGGTGAGTAACTTATTAAGCTACAGGTGGGATGCCAGTACATCAAAAGGTCATATTTCATAAATGCAGTGCTTTTATGTGGTCAAACCTACTGTACACCACTCAGGGGACACACCACGACACACTGATGTACATTACAGTTATTAATTATGCATAATTTGCATAAAATTCAACTGTTTAGACTTAGACATTTTCAGCGGTTGAATCCCTGTAACCAATTGGGGATTTCAGCATATGTGCTGAAGGCCAAAATTCCTTACAGGGATTCAACCGCTGAAAATGTCTAAGTCGAAACTCAGCATCCCACCTGCAAGTTATTCGACGGAGCCCCTGTGCGCTGTCCGTGGACATTACATTAAAGGTCATATTTCATAAATAAAAGTGGTCAGTGGTGGTCAAACCTACTGGACAGCCCTCAGGGGACACAGCACAACGCACTGGTGGACATTTAACCCATTAATTGTGCAAAATTAGCATAAAATATCACTGTCCACAGACAGCATATATGGGCTCCGTCGAATAAGTTACAGGTGGGATCTTTTGGTTAAAGTCCCGCCTGTAACTTATTCGACAGAGCCCCTATATGCTGTCTGTGGACATTACATTAAAAGGTCATATTTCATAACTACAGTGCTTTTATGTGGTCAAACCTACTGTACACCACTCAGGGGACACACCACAACACACCGATGTACATTACAGTTATTAATTTTGCAAAATTAGCATACAATTCAACTGTCCACAGACAGCATATAGGAGCTCCGTCAAATAAGTTACAGGTGGGATCTTTTGGTTTAAGTCCCGCCTGTAACTTATTCGACGGAGCGCCTATATGCTGTCTGTGGACGTTGCATTAAAAGGTCATATTTCATAACTACAGTGCTTTTATGTGGTCAAACCTACTGTACACCACTCAGGGGACACACCACAACACACTGATGTACATTACAGCCATTAATTATGCATAATTTGCATAAAAATCAACTGTCCACAGACAGCATATAGGAGCTCCGTCAAATAAGTTACAGGTGGGATGCGGGACTTTGACCGGATGTATCTCGGGAGCTAAGCCGACTTGGGGCTCCATTCTCTGGGGTCATGGGGGCCCCATTGGTACCCCCCCCCCCATGCCCAGAGTATGGAGCTCGAATTCGGCTTGGTTCCCAAGATACACCCGGTCAAAGTCCCACAGGAAGTGGCCATATCTCAGGAACGAAGCCGAATTGGGGCTCCATACTCTGGGGCCATGGGGGGCCCTTCGGCACCACCCCACACCGGGAGTTTGGAGCTCCAACTCGGCTTGACTCCCAAGATACACCCGGTCAAAGTCCCACAGGAAGTGGCCATATCTCAGGAACAAAGCCGAATTGGGGCTCCATACTCTGGGGTCATGGGGGGCCCTTCGGCACCACCCCACACCGGGAGTTTGGAGCTCCAACTCGGCTTGGCTCCCAAGATACACCGGGTCAAAGTCCCACAGGAAGTGGCCATATCTCAGGAACGAAGCCGAATTGGGGCTCCATACTCTGGGGTCATGGGGGCGCCATTGGTGCCCCCCCATGCCCAGAGTATGGAGCTCGAATTCGGCTTGACTCCCAAGATACACCCGGTCAAAGTCCCACAGGAAGTGGCCATATCTCAGGAACGAAGCTGAATTGGGGCTCCATACTCTGGGGTCATGGGGGGCCCTTGGGTACCTCCCCACTCCGGGAGTTTGGAGCTCAAACTCGGCTTGGCTCCCAAGATACACCCGGTTATACATAAGGGACTTTTGAACAAAACGGTCGATATCTCGGAAAGGACGAGTCCCAGCAGATCGTCCTTCAGGGTGGTGAGGGGCCCCCAGGGGCCCTCTCAGACCTCAGAGTCCTGAGCCTCTGGGACCCTTCCTTCTGAAGTGCACCCTTCCCTGTTGGCCCCCGTATCTCGGCCTGTGGGGGCGCTAGAAGCACGGGTTAGGGCCCGTTGGAGAGGGCCCCTGGGGACCTTACTTTGACCCGAGTTTGGTGCCGCTAGGCGGCTGGGCCCCCGAGTTATAGCCGTTCAAAGTTTGGAGCCCACCTGCAACTTATTCGACAGAGCGCCTATATGCTGTCTGTGGACATTACATTTAAAGGTCATATTTCATAACTACAGTGCTTTTATGTGGTCAAACCTACTGTACACCACTCAGGGGACACACCACAACACACCGATGTACATTACAGTTATTAATTTTGCAAAATTTGCATACAATTCAACTGTCCAGAGACAGCATATAGGAGCTCCGTCAAATAAGTTACAGGTGGGATCTTTTGGTTTAAGTCCCGCCTGTAACTTATTCGACAGAGCCCCTATATGCTGTCTGTGGACATTACATTAAAAGGTCATATTTCATAACTACAGTGCTTTTATGTGGTCAAACCTACTGTACACCACTCAGGGGACACACCAAAACACACTGATGTACATGACAGTTATTAATTTTGCAAAATTAGCATACAATTCAACTGTCCACAGACAGCATATAGGAGCTCCGTCAAATAAGTTACAGGTGGTATGTGAGTTTCAGGGTAAATACGTGTGATTATTAGGGATGACGGTGAGTAACTTATTAAGCTACAGGTGGGATGCCAGTACATCAAAAGGTCATATTTCATAAATGCAGTGCTTTTATGTGGTCAAACCTACTGTACACCACTCAGGGGACACACCACAACACACTGATGTACATTACAGTTATTAATTATGCATAATTTGCATACAATTCAACTGTCCACAGACAGCATATGTGGGCTCCGTCGAATAAGTTACAGGGGGGATGACTTGGTTAAAGTCCCGTCTGTAACTTATTCGACAGAGCCCCTATATGCTGTCTGTGGACATTACATTTAAAGGTCATATTTCATAACTACAGTGCTTTTATGAGGTCAAACCTACTGTACACCACTCAGGGGACACACCACGACACACTGATGTACATTACAGTTATTAATTATGCATAATTTGCATAAAATTCAACTGTTTAGACTTAGACATTTTCAGCGGTTGAATCCCTGTAACCAATTGGGGATTTCAGCATATGTGCTGAAGGCCAAAATTCCTTACAGGTATTCAACCGCTGAAAATGTCTAAGTCGAAACTCAGCATCCCACCTGCAAGTTATTCGACGGAGCCCCTGTGCGCTGTCCGTGGACATTACATTAAAGGTCATATTTCATAAATAAAAGTGGTCAGTGGTGGTCAAACCTACTGGACAGCCCTCAGGGGACACAGCACAACGCACTGGTGGACATTTAACCCATTAATTGTGCAAAATTAGCATAAAATATCACTGTCCACAGACAGCATATATGGGCTCCGTCGAATAAGTTACAGGTGGGATCTTTTGGTTTAAGTCCCGCCTGTAACTTATTCGACAGAGCCCCTATATGCTGTCTGTGGACATTGCATTAAAAGGTCATATTTCATAACTACAGTGCTTTTATGTGGTCAAACCTACTGTACACCACTCAGGGGACACACCACAACACACTGATGTACATTACAGCCATTAATTATGCATAATTTGCATAAAAATCAACTGTCCACAGACTGCCATAGGAGCTACGTCAAATAAGTTACAGGTGGGATATGAGTTTCAGGGTAAATACGTGTGATTATTAGGGATGACGGTGAGTAACTTATTAAGCTACAGGTGGGATGCCAGTACATCAAAAGGTCATATTTCATAAATGCAGTGCTTTTATGTGGTCAAACCTACTGTACACCACTCAGGGGACACACCACAACACACTGATGTACATTACAGTTATTAATTATGCATAATTTGCATACAATTCAACTGTCCACAGACAGCATATGTGGGCTCCGTCGAATAAGTTACAGGGGGGATGACTTGGTTAAAGTCCCGTCTGTAACTTATTCGACAGAGCCCCTATATGCTGTCTGTGGACATTACATTTAAAGGTCATATTTCATAACTACAGTGCTTTTATGAGGTCAAACCTACTGTACACCACTCAGGGGACACACCACGACACACTGATGTACATTACAGTTATTAATTATGCATAATTTGCATAAAATTCAACTGTTTAGACTTAGACATTTTCAGCGGTTGAATCCCTGTAACCAATTGGGGATTTCAGCATATGTGCTGAAGGCCAAAATTCCTTACAGGTATTCAACCGCTGAAAATGTCTAAGTCGAAACTCAGCATCCCACCTGCAAGTTATTCGACGGAGCCCCTGTGCGCTGTCCGTGGACATTACATTAAAGGTCATATTTCATAAATAAAAGTGGTCAGTGGTGGTCAAACCTACTGGACAGCCCTCAGGGGACACAGCACAACGCACTGGTGGACATTTAACCCATTAATTGTGCAAAATTAGCATAAAATATCACTGTCCACAGACAGCATATATGGGCTCCGTCGAATAAGTTACAGGTGGGATCTTTTGGTTTAAGTCCCGCCTGTAACTTATTCGACAGAGCCCCTATATGCTGTCTGTGGACATTGCATTAAAAGGTCATATTTCATAACTACAGTGCTTTTATGTGGTCAAACCTACTGTACACCACTCAGGGGACACACCACAACACACTGATGTACATTACAGCCATTAATTATGCATAATTTGCATAAAAATCAACTGTCCACAGACAGCATATAGGAGCTCCGTCAAATAAGTTACAGGTGGGATGCGGGACTTTGACCGGATGTATCTCGGGAGCTAAGCCGACTTGGGGCTCCATTCTCTGGGGTCATGGGGGCCCCATTGGTACCCCCCCCCCCATGCCCAGAGTATGGAGCTCGAATTCGGCTTGGTTCCCAAGATACACCCGGTCAAAGTCCCACAGGAAGTGGCCATATCTCAGGAACGAAGCCGAATTGGGGCTCCATACTCTGGGGCCATGGGGGGCCCTTGGGTACCTCCCCACACCGGGAGTTTGGAGCTCGAATTCGGCTTGACTCCCAAGATACACCCGGTCAAAGTCCCACAGGAAGTGGCCATATCTCAGGAACGAAGCTGAATTGGGGCTCCATACTCTGGGGTCATGGGGGGCCCTTGGGTACCTCCCCACTCCGGGAGTTTGGAGCTCAAACTCGGCTTGGCTCCCAAGATACACCCGGTTATACATAAGGGACTTTTGAACAAAACGGTCGATATCTCGGAAAGGACGAGTCCCAGCAGATCGTCCTTCAGGGTGGTGAGGGGCCCCCAGGGGCCCTCTCAGACCTCAGAGTCCTGAGCCTCTGGGACCCTTCCTTCTGAAGTGCACCCTTCCCTGTTGGCCCCCGTATCTCGGCCTGTGGGGGCGCTAGAAGCACGGGCTAGGGCGCGTTGGAGAGGGCCCCTGGGGACCTTACTTTGACCCAAGTTTGGTGCCGCTAGGCGGCCGGGCCCCCGAGTTATAGCCGTTCAAAGTTTGGAGCCCACCTGCAACTTATTCAACAGAGCGCCTATATGCTGTCTGTGGACATTACATTTAAAGGTCATATTTCATAACTACAGTGCTTTTATGTGGTCAAACCTACTGTACACCACTCAGGGGACACACCACAACACACTGATGTACATTACAGTTATTAATTATGCAAAATTTGCATAAAATTCAACTGTCCACAGACAGCATATATGGGCTCCGTCGAATAAGTTACAGGTGGGATGTGAGTTTTAGGGAAAATACGTGTGATTTTTAGGGAGGACGGTGAGTAACTTATTAAGCTACAGGTGGGATGCCAGTACATCAAAAGGTCATATTTCATAACTACAGTGCTTTTATGTGGTCAAACCTACTGTACACCACTCAGGGGACACACCACAACACACTGATGTACATTAGAGTTATTAATTTAGCAAAATTAGCATAAAATTCAACTGCCCACAGACAGCATATAGGGGCTCTGTCGAATAAGTTACAGGTGGGATCTTTTGGTTAAAGTCCCACCTGTAACTTATTCGACAGAGCCCCTATATGCTGTCTGTGGACATTACATTAAAAGGTCATATTTCATAACTACAGTGCTTTTATGTGGTCAAACCTACTGTACACCACTCAGGGGACACACCACAACACACTGATGTACATGACAGCCATTAATTAGGCATAATTTGCATAAAAATCAACTGTCCACAGACAGCATATAGGAGCTCCGTCAAATAAGTTACAGGTGGGATCTTTTGGTTTAAGTCCCGCCTGTAACTTATTCGACAGAGCCCCTATATGCTGTCTGTGGACATTACATTAAAAGGTCATATTTCATAACTACAGTGCTTTTATGTGGTCAAACCTACTGTACACCACTCAGGGGACACACCACAACACACTGATGTACATTACAGCCATTAATTAGGCATAATTTGCATAAAAATCAACTGTCCACAGACAGCATATAGGAGCTCCATCAAATAAGTTACAGGTGGGATGCGGGACTTTGACCGGATGTATTTTGGGAGCTAAGCCGACTTGGGGCTCCATACTCTGGGGTCATGGGGGCCCCATTGGTACCCCCCCATGCCCAGAGTATGGAGCTCGAATTCGGCTTGGTTCCCAAGATACACCCGGTCAAAGTCCCACAGGAAGTGGCCATATCTCAGGAACGAAGCCGACTTGAGGCTCCATACTCTGGGGTCATGGGGGCCCCATTGGTACCCCCCGATACCCAGAGTATGGAGCTCGAATTCGGCTTGGTTCCCAAGATAAACCTGGTCAAATTCCCACAGGAAGTGGCCATATCTCAGGAACGAAGCCGAATTGGGGCTCCATACTCTTGGGTCATGGGGGGCCCTTGGGTACCTCCCCACACCGGGAGTTTGGAGCTCCAACTCGGCTTGGCTCCCAAGATACACCCGGTCAAAGTCCCACAGGAAGTGGCCATATCTCAGGAACGAAGCCGAATTGGGGCTCCATACTCTGGGGTCATGGGGGGCCCTTGGGCACCACCCCACACCGGGAGTTTGGAGCTCCAACTCGGCTTGGCTCCCAAGATACACCCGGTCAAAATCCCACAGGAAGTGGCCATATCTCAGGAACGAAGCCGAATTGGGGCTCCATACTCTGGGGTCATGGGGGGCCCTTGGGTGCCTCCCCACTCCTGGAGTTTGGAGCTCAAACTCGGCTTGGCTCCCAAGATACACCCGGTTATACATAAGGGACTTTTGAACAAAACGGTCGATATCTCGGAAAGGACGAGTCCCAGCAGATCGTCCTTCGGGGTGTTGAGGGGCCCCCAGGGGCCCTCTCAGACCTCAGAGTCCTGAGCCTCTGGGACCCTTCCTTCTGAAGTGCACCCTTGCCTGTTGGCCCCCGTATCTCGGCCTGTGGAGGCGCTAGAAGCACGGGTTAGGGCCCGTTGGAGAGGGCCCCTGGGGACCTTACATTGACCCGAGTTTGGTGCTGCTAGGCGGCTGGGCCCCCGAGTTATAGCCGTTCAAAGTTTGGAGCCCACCTGCAACTTATTCAACAGAGCGCCTATATGCTGTCTGTGGACATTACATTTAAAGGTCATATTTCATAAATACAGTGCTTTTATGTGGTCAAACCTACTGTACACCACTCAGGGGACACACCACAACACACTGATGTACATTACAGTTATTAATTATGCAAAATTTGCATAAAATTCAACTGTCCACAGACAGCATATATGGGCTCCGTCGAATAAGTTACAGGTGGGATGTGAGTTTTAGGGAAAATACGTGTGATTTTTAGGGAGGACGGTGAGTAACTTATTAAGCTACAGGTGGGATGCCAGTACATCAAAAGGTCATATTTCATAACTACAGTGCTTTTATGTGGTCAAACCTACTGTACACCACTCAGGGGACACACCACAACACACTGATGTACATTAGAGTTATTAATTTAGCAAAATTAGCATAAAATTCAACTGCCCACAGACAGCATATAGGGGCTCTGTCGAATAAGTTACAGGTGGGATCTTTTGGTTAAAGTCCCGCCTGTAACTTATTCGACAGAGCCCCTATATGCTGTCTGTGGACATTACATTAAAAGGTCATATTTCATAACTACAGTGCTTTTATGTGGTCAAACCTACTGTACACCACTCAGGGGACACACCACAACACACTGATGTACATGACAGCCATTAATTAGGCATAATTTGCATAAAAATCAACTGTCCACAGACAGCATATAGGAGCTCCGTCAAATAAGTTACAGGTGGGATCTTTTGGTTTAAGTCCCGCCTGTAACTTATTCGACAGAGCCCCTATATGCTGTCTGTGGACATTACATTAAAAGGTCATATTTCATAACTACAGTGCTTTTATGTGGTCAAACCTACTGTACACCACTCAGGGGACACACCACAACACACTGATGTACATGACAGTTATTCATTTTGCAAAATTAGCATAAAATTCAACTGTCCACAGACAGCATATAGGAGCTCCGTCAAATAAGTTACAGGTGGGATCTTTTGGTTTAAGTCCCGCCTGTAACTTATTCGACAGAGCCCCTATATGCTGTCTGTGGACATTACATTAAAAGGTCATATTTCATAACTACAGTGCTTTTATGTGGTCAAACCTACTGTACACCACTCAGGGGACACACCACAACACACTGATGTACATTACAGCCATTAATTATGCATAATTTGCATAAAAATCAACTGTCCACAGACAGCATATAGGAGCTCCGTCAAATAAGTTACAGGTGGGATGCGGGACTTTGACCGGATGTATCTCGGGAGCTAAGCCGACTTGGGGCTCCATACTCTGGGGTCATGGGGGCCCCATTGGTACCCCCCCATACCCAGAGTATGGAGCTCGAATTCGGCTTGGTTCCCAAGATACACCCGGTCAAAGTCCCACAGGAAGTGGCCATATCTCAGGAACGAAGCCGAATTGAGGGGATCCATACTCTGGGGTCATGGGGGGCCCTTGGGCACCACCCCACAACGGGATTTTGGAGCTCCAACTCGGCTTGGCTCCCAAGATACACCCGGTCAAAGTCCCACAGGAAGTGGCCATATCTCAGGAACGAAGCCGAATTGGGGCTCCATACTCTGGGGTCATGGGGGCGCCATTGGTGCCCCCCCATGCCCAGAGTATGGAGCTCGAATTCGGCTTGACTCCCAAGATACACCCGGTCAAACTCCCACAGGAAGTGGCCATATCTCAGGAACGAAGCCGAATTGGGGCTCCATACTCTGGGGTCATGGGGGGCCCTTGGGTACCTCCCCACTCCGGGAGTTTGGAGCTCAAACTCGGCTTGGCTCCCAAGATACACCCGGTTATACATAAGGGACTTTTGAACAAAACGGTCGATATCTCGGAAAGGACGAGTCCCAGCAGATCGTCCTTCGGGGTGGTGAGGGGCCCCCAGGGGCCCTCTCAGACCTCAGAGTCCTGAGCCTCTGGGACCCTTCCTTCTGAAGTGCACCCTTGCCTGTTGGCCCCCGTATCTCGGCCTGTGGGGGCGCTAGAAGCACGGGTTAGGGCCCGTTGGAGAGGGCCCCTGGGGACCTTACTTTGACCCGAGTTTGGTGCTGCTAGGCGGCTGGGCCCCCGAGTTATAGCCGTTCAAAGTTTGGAGCCCACCTGCAACTTATTTGACAGAGCCCCTATATGCTGTCTGTGGACATTACATTAAAAGGTCATATTTCATAACTACAGTGCTTTTATGTGGTCAAACCTACTGTACACCACTCAGGGGACACACCACAACACACTGATGTACATTACAGCCATTAATTATGCATAATTTGCATTAAAATCAACTGTCCACAGACAGCATATAGGAGCTCCGTCAAATAAGATACAGGTGGGATCTTTTGGTTTAAGTCCCGCCTGTAACTTATTCGACAGAGCCCCTATATGCTGTCTGTGGACATTACATTAAAAGGTCATATTTCATAACTACAGTGCTTTTATGTGGTCAAACCTACTGTACACCACTCAGGGGACACACCACAACACACTGATGTACATTACAGCCATTAATTATGCATAATTTGAATAAAAATCAACTGTCCACAGACAGCATATAGGAGCTCCGTCAAATAAGTTACAGGTGGGATGTGAGTTTCAGGGTAAATATGTGTGATTATTAGGGATGACGGTGAGTAACTTATTAAGCTACAGGTGGGATGCCAGTACATCAAAAGGTCATATTTCATAAATGCAGTGCTTTTATGTGGTCAAACCTACTGTACACCACTCAGGGGACACACCACGACACACTGATGTACATTACAGTTATTAATTATGCATAATTTGCATAAAATTCAACTGTTTAGACTTAGACATTTTCAGCGGTTGAATCCCTGTAACCAATTGGGGATTTCAGCATATGTGCTGAAGGCCAAAATTCGTTACAGGGATTCAACCGCTGAAAATGTCTAAGTCGAAACTCAGCATCCCACCTGCAAGTTATTCGACGGAGCCCCTGTGCGCTGTCCGTGGACATTACATTAAAGGTCATATTTCATAAATAAAAGTGGTCAGTGGTGGTCAAACCTACTGGACAGCCCTCAGGGGACACAGCACAACGCACTGGTGGACATTTAACCCATTAATTGTGCAAAATTAGCATAAAATATCATTGTCCACAGACAGCATATATGGGCTCCGTCGAATAAGTTACAGGTGGGATCTTTTGGTTAAAGTCCCGCCTGTAACTTATTCGACAGAGCCCCTATATGCTGTCTGTGGACATTACATTAAAAGGTCATATTTCATAACTACAGTGCTTTTATGTGGTCAAACCTACTGTACACCACTCAGGGGACACACCACAACACACCGATGTACATTACAGTTATTAATTTTGCAAAATTAGCATACAATTCAACTGTCCACAGACAGCATATAGGAGCTCCGTCAAATAAGTTACAGGTGGGATCTTTTGGTTTAAGTCCCGCCTGTAACTTATTCGACGGAGCGCCTATATGCTGTCTGTGGACGTTGCATTAAAAGGTCATATTTCATAACTACAGTGCTTTTATGTGGTCAAACCTACTGTACACCACTCAGGGGACACACCACAACACACTGATGTACATTACAGCCATTAATTATGCATAATTTGCATAAAAATCAACTGTCCACAGACAGCATATAGGAGCTCCGTCAAATAAGTTACAGGTGGGATGCGGGACTTTGACCGGATGTATCTCGGGAGCTAAGCCGACTTGGGGCTCCATTCTCTGGGGTCATGGGGGCCCCATTGGTACCCCCCCATGCCCAGAGTATGGAGCTCGAATTCGGCTTGGTTCCCAAGATACACCCGGTCAAAGTCCCACAGGAAGTGGCCATATCTCAGGAACGAAGCCGAATTGGGGCTCCATACTCTGGGGCCATGGGGGGCCCTTCGGCACCACCCCACACCGGGAGTTTGGAGCTCCAACTCGGCTTGACTCCCAAGATGCACCCGGTCAAAGTCCCACAGGAAGTGGCCATATCTCAGGAACGAAGCCGAATTGGGGCTCCATACTCTGCGGTCATGGGGGGCCCTTCGGCACCACCCCACACCGGGAGTTTGGAGCTCCAACTCAGCTTGGCTCCCAAGATACACCGGGTCAAAGTCCCACAGGAAGTGGCCATATCTCAGGAACGAAGCCGAATTGGGGCTCCATACTCTGGGGTCATGGGGGCGCCATTGGTGCCCCCCCATGCCCAGAGTATGGAGCTCGAATTCGGCTTGACTCCCAAGATACACCCGGTCAAAGTCCCACAGGAAGTGGCCATATCTCAGGAACGAAGCTGAATTGGGGCTCCATACTCTGGGGTCATGGGGGGCCCTTGGGTACCTCCCCACTCCGGGAGTTTGGAGCTCAAACTCGGCTTGGCTCCCAAGATACACCCGGTTATACATAAGGGACTTTTGAACAAAACGGTCGATATCTCGGAAAGGACGAGTCCCAGCAGATCGTCCTTCAGGGTGGTGAGGGGCCCCCAGGGGCCCTCTCAGACCTCAGAGTCCTGAGCCTCTGGGACCCTTCCTTCTGAAGTGCACCCTTGCCTGTTGGCCCCCGTATCTCGGCCTGTGGGGGCGCTAGAAGCACGGGTTAGGGCCCGTTGGAGAGGGCCCCTGGGGACCTTACTTTGACCCGAGTTTGGTGCCGCTAGGCGGCTGGGCCCCCGAGTTATAGCCGTTCAAAGTTTGGAGCCCACCTGCAACTTATTCGACAGAGCGCCTATATGCTGTCTGTGGACATTACATTAAAAGGTCATATTTCATAACTACAGTGCTTTTATGTGGTCAAACCTACTGTACACCACTCAGGGGACACACCAAAACACACTGATGTACATTACAGTTATTAATTATGCATAATTTGCATACAATTCAACTGTCCACAGACAGCATATGTGGGCTCCGTCGAATAAGTTACAGGTGGGATGACTTGGTTAAAGTCCCGTCTGTAACTTATTCGACAGAGCCCCTATATGCTGTCTGTGGACATTACATTTAAAGGTCATATTTCATAACTACAGTGCTTTTATGAGGTCAAACCTACTGTACACCACTCAGGGGACACACCACGACACACTGATGTACATTACAGTTATTAATTATGCATAATTTGCATAAAATTTAACTGTTTAGACTTAGACATTTTCAGCGGTTGAATCCCTGTAACCAATTGGGGATTTCAGCATATGTGCTGAAGGCCAAAATTCCTTACAGGGATTCAACCGCTGAAAATGTCTAAGTCGAAACTCAGCATCCCACCTGCAAGTTATTCGACGGAGCCCCTGTGCGCTGTCCGTGGACATTACATTAAAGGTCATATTTCATAAATAAAAGTGGTCAGTGGTGGTCAAACCTACTGGACAGCCCTCAGGGGACACAGCACAACGCACTGGTGGACATTTAACCCATTAATTGTGCAAAATTAGCATAAAATATCACTGTCCACAGACAGCATATATGGGCTCCGTCGAATAAGTTACAGGTGGGATCTTTTGGTTTAAGTCCCGCCTGTAACTTATTCGACAAAGCCCCTATATGCTGTCTGTGGACATTACATTAAAAGGTCATATTTCATAACTACAGTGCTTTTATGTGGTCAAACCTACTGTACACCACTCAGGGGACACACCACAACACACCGATGTACATTACAGTTATTAATTTTGCAAAATTAGCATACAATTCAACTGTCCACAGACAGCATATAGGAGCTCCGTCAAATAAGTTACAGGTGGGATATTTTGGTTTAAGTCCCGCCTGTAACTTATTCGACGGAGCGCCTATATGCTGTCTGTGGACGTTGCATTAAAAGGTCATATTTCAGAACTACAGTGCTTTTATGTGGTCAAACCTACTGTACACCACTCAGGGGACACACCACAACACACTGATGTACATTACAGCCATTAATTATGCATAATTTGCATAAAAATCAACTGTCCACAGACAGCATATAGGAGCTCCGTCAAATAAGTTACAGGTGGGATGCGGGACTTTGACCGGATGTATCTCGGGAGCTAAGCCGACTTGGGGCTCCATTCTCTGGGGTCATGGGGGCCCCATTGGTACCCCCCCCCATGCCCAGAGTATGGAGCTCGAATTCGGCTTGGTTCCCAAGATACACCCGGTCAAAGTCCCACAGGAAGTGGCCATATCTCAGGAACGAAGCGGAATTGGGGCTCCATACTCTGGGGTCATGGGGGGCCCTTGGGTACCTCCCCACACCGGGAGTTTGGAGCTCCAACTCGGCCTGGCTCCCAAGATACACCCGGTCAAAGTCTCACAGGAAGTGGCCATATCTCAGGAACGAAGCCGAATTGGGGCTCCATACTCTGGGATCATGGGGGGCCCTTCAGCACCACCCCACACCGGGAGTTTGGAGCTCCAACTCGGCTTGGCTCCCAAGATACACCGGGTCAAATTCCCACAGGAAGTGGCCATATCTCAGGAACGAAGCCGAATTGGGGCTTCATACTCTGGGGTCATGGGGTCGCCATTGGTGCCCCCCCATGCCCAGAGTATGGAGCTCGAATTCGGCTTGACTCCCAAGATACACCCGGTCAAATTCCCACAGGAAGTGGCCATATCTCAGGAACGAAGCCGAATTGGGGCTCCATACTCTGGGGTCATGGGGGGCCCTTGGGTACCTCCCCACTCCGGGAGTTTGGAGCTCAAACTCGGCTTGGCTCCCAAGATACACCCGGTTATACATAAGGGACTTTTGAACAAAACGGTCGATATCTCGGAAAGGACGAGTCCCAGCAGATCGTCCTTCAGGGTGGTGAGGGGCCCCCAGGGGCCCTCTCAGAACCCAGAGTCCTGAGCCTCTGGGACCCTTCCTTCTGAAGTGCACCCTTTCCTGTTGGCCCCCGTATCTCGGCCTGTGGGGGCGCTAGAAGCACGGGCTAGGGCGTGTTGGAGAGGGCCCCTGGGGACCTTACTTTGACCCGAGTTTGGTGCCGCTAGGTGGCTGGGCCCCCGAGTTATAACCGTTCAAAGTTTGGAGCCCACCTGCAACTTATTCGACAGAGCGCCTATATGCTGTCTGTGGACATTACATTTAAAGGTCATATTTCATAACTACAGTGCTTTTATGTGGTCAAACCTACTGTACACCACTCAGGGGACACACCACAACACACCGATGTACATTACAGTTATTAATTTTGCAAAATTTGCATACAATTCAACTGTCCACAGACAGCATATAGGAGCTCCGTCAAATAAGTTACAGGTGGGATCTTTTGGTTTAAGTCCCGCCTGTAACTTATTCGACGGAGCGCCTATATGCTGTCTGTGGACGTTGCATTAAAAGGTCATATTTCATAACTACAGCTCTTTTATGTGGTCAAAGCTACTGTACACCACTCAGGGGACACACCACAACACACTGATGTACATGACAGTTATTAATTTTGCAAAATTAGCATACAATTCAACTGTCCACAGACAGCATATAGGAGCTCCGTCAAATAAGTTACAGGTGGGATGTGAGTTTCAGGGTAAATACGTGTGATTATTAGGGATGACGGTGAGTAACTTATTAAGCTACAGGTGGGATGCCAGTACATCAAAAGGTCATATTTCATAAATGCAGTGCTTTTATGTGGTCAAACCTACTGTACACCACTCAGGGGACACACCACGACACACTGATGTACATTACAGTTATTAATTATGCATAATTTGCATAAAATTCAACTGTTTAGACTTAGACATTTTCAGCGGTTGAATCCCTGTAACCAATTGGGGATTTCAGCATATGTGCTGAAGGCCAAAATTCGTTACAGGGATTCAACCGCTGAAAATGTCTAAGTCGAAACTCAGCATCCCACCTGCAAGTTATTCGACGGAGCCCCTGTGCGCTGTCCGTGGACATTACATTAAAGGTCATATTTCATAAATAAAAGTGGTCAGTGGTGGTCAAACCTACTGGACAGCCCTCAGGGGACACAGCACAACGCACTGGTGGACATTTAACCCATTAATTGTGCAAAATTAGCATAAAATATCACTGTCCACAGACAGCATATATGGGCTCCGTCGAATAAGTTACAGGTGGGATCTTTTGGTTTAAGTCCCGCCTGTAACTTATTCGACAGAGCCCCTATATGCTGTCTGTGGACATTACATTAAGAGGTCATATTTCATAACTACAGTGCTTTTATGTGGTCAAACCTACTGTACACCACTCAGGGGACACACCACAACACACCGATGTACATTACAGTTATTAATTTTGCAAAATTAGCATACAATTCAACTGTCCACAGACAGCATATAGGAGCTCCGTCAAATAAGTTACAGGTGGGATCTTTTGGTTTAAGTCCCGCCTGTAACTTATTCGACGGAGCGCCTATATGCTGTCTGTGGACGTTGCATTAAAAGGTCATATTTCATAACTACAGTGCTTTTATGTGGTCAAACCTACTGTACACCACTCAGGGGACACACCACAACACACTGATGTACATTACAGCCATTAATTATGCATAATTTGCATAAAAATCAACTGTCCACAGACAGCATATAGGAGCTCCGTCAAATAAGTTACAGGTGGGATGCGGGACTTTGACCGGATGTATCTCGGGAGCTAAGCCGACTTGGGGCTCCATTCTCTGGGGTCATGGGGGCCCCATTGGTACCCCCCCCCATGCCCAGAGTATGGAGCTCGAATTCGGCTTGGTTCCCAAGATACACCCGGTCAAAGTCCCACAGGAAGTGGCCATATCTCAGGAACGAAGCCGAATTGGGGCTCCATACTCTGGGGCCATGGGGGGCCCTTCGGCACCACCCCACACCGGGAGTTTGGAGCTCCAACTCGGCTTGACTCCCAAGATACACCTGGTCAAAGTCCCACAGGAATTGGCCATATCTCAGGAACGAAGCTGAATTGGGGCTCCATACTCTGGGGTCATGGGGGGCCCTTGGGCACCACCCCAATCCGGGAGTTTGGAGCTCCAACTCGGCTTGGCTCCCAAGATACACCCGGTCAAAGTCCCACAGGAAGTGGCCGTATCTCAGGAACGAAGCCGAATTGGGGCTCCATACTCTGGGGTCATGGGGGTCCTATGGGTACCTACCCATGCCCAGAGTATGGAGCTCCAAGTCGGCTTGGTTCCAAACCGGAAGGTCACAGGACCATGGGGGCTGTGGGGTCATGGGGGTCCCACTGGTACCCCCCCGTGCCCGGAGTATGGAGCTCCAAGTCGGCTTGGTTCCCAAGATGCACCCGGTCAAAGTCCCATATGGGTTTGGGTCATTTAGGCACTTAGGTGGCACTTTAGGCACTTCGTGGACACAGTGATGAAAAATAGGCACTTAGGGGGACGAATAGGCTGTTCGTGGGACGGGAGGAAGACTACGGTGAAGAGTAGTCACTTAGGTGGCACTTTGTGGACGTAACGATGAAGAATAGGCACTTAGGTGGACGAATAGGCTGTTCGTGGGACGAGAGGAAGACTACGGTGAAGAGTTGGCACTTTAGGCACTTCGTGGACGTAACGATGAAGAATAGGCACTTAGGTGGACAAATAGGCTGTTCGTGGGACGGGAGGAAGACTAAGGTGAAGAGTAGTCACTTAGGTCGCACTTTAGGCACTTCGTGGATGTAACGATGAAGAATAGGCACTTAGGTGGACGAATAGGCTGTTCGTGGGACGAGAGGAAGACTACGGTGAAGAGTTGGCACTTTAGGCACTTCGTGGACGTAACGATGAAGAATAGGCACTTAGGTGGACGAATAGGCACTTCGTGGGACGAGAGGAAGACTACGGTGAAGTGTAGTCACTTAGGTGGCACTTTAGGCACTTCGTGGACGTAACGATGAAGGATAGGCACTTAGGTGGACGAATAGGCTGTTCGTGGGACGAGAGGAAGACTACGGTGAAGAGTTGGCACTTTAGGCACTTCGTGGACGTAACGATGAAGAATAGGCACTTAGGTGGACGAATAGGCACTTCGTGGGACGAGAGGAAGACTACGGTGAAGAGTAGTCACTTAGGTGGCACTTTAGGCACTTCGTGGACGTAACGATGAAGGATAGGCACTTAGGTGGACGAATAGGCGCTTCGTGGGACGAGAGGAAGACTACGGTGAAGAGTAGTCACTTAGGTGGCACTTTAGGCACTTCGTGGACGTAACGATGAAGGATAGGCTGTTAGGTGGACGAATAGGCTGTTCGTGGGACGAGAGGAAGACTACGGTGAAGAGTAGGCACTTAGGTGGCACTTTAGGCACTTCGTGGGACGAGAGGAAGACTACGGTGAAGAGTAGGCGCTTAGGTGGCACTTTAGGCACTTCGTGGACGTAATGATGAGGAGTAGGCACTTAGGTGGACAAATAGGCACTTGGTGGGCGCCATACCACAACCTATTCGACGACCGTCGAATAGGCTGCACGTGGGACGGCGTGCTGCCGCCTTGTGGCGAGCCCCCGAACTGCAGCATTTTGCAAATCCCCCAGGTCGGACTTTGGGGCCCCCTGGCGGGGCCCCCGGGGGGGCTGGGGCCACGGGACCGCCTCCCAGGGCCTCTGTGGGTGAGGGCCGAGGGGCCCAGGGCGGCCCCGGGCCCCCCAAAAATCATCTAGGGGGCGCCGCGCAGCGTCCACGAACAGCCTAGCCACGAGCCGCCTAGTAAGCTGCAATCCGGCACCGGGTACCATAAGGCGAGTTGTCTATAGTAACATGAAAGCAAATAAGAAGAGCCTGTCAAAGTCTAGAACTCTTGATTCGTTTGATTCCATAATAACCCAATGGAAAAAATGCTAAGCAAGTGCATATACTGATTATCTGGAGGGATGGCTACACAAATAAACAAGGTAAGCAAAGGTGCAAAATGGATCGCTGGGTCCTACCACCTTGGTGAAAACTTGCTGGGACCCGAGGGGTATAATTGCCTCTTGCAAAAGCTTCAGCAGATACCATTGGGGAACAGGCTTTGAGCCCATAGGTGATGTCTTTTCCCTTCAGATGTAGTCAAAGAACATCACTGGAACAGAACAATACATCCACACAGAGCAAACTTTAACTAATATAAACTTCTTCTTACAATTAATTTGCACACTTTTATCATGTAGTGACCAGTGGTGTTGTAAATACCTAAAGAGTTACATATGCCAAGTAAGCATACATGTAAGTGACTACATGTGGTGTGCTAGAACTTCAAGACCCTAGGCATAGTTGTCTATAGTAACATGAAAGCAAATAAGAAGAACCTGTCAAAGTCTAGAACTTTGATTAGTTTGATTCCATAATAACCCAATGGAAAAAATGCTAAGCAAGTGCATATTGATTATCTGGAGGGCTGGCTACACGAATAAACAAGGTAAGCAAAGGCACGAAATGGATCGCTGGGTCCTACCACCTTGGTGAAAACTGGCTGGGACCCGAGGGGTATATAAGCCTCTTGCAAAAGCTTCAGCAGATGCCATTGGGGAACAGGCTTTAAACCTATAGGTTATATCTTTTCCATTCAGATTTAGTCACAGAACATCACTGGAACAGAACAATACATCCACACAGAGCAAACTTGAACTAATATAATCTTCTTCTTACGATTCATTTTAACACTTTTATCATATAGTGACCAGTGGTGTTGTAAATACCTAAAGAGTTACATATGCCAAGTAAGCATACATGTAAGTGACTACATGTGGTGTGATAGAACTTCAAGACCCTAGGCATAGTTGTCTATAGTAACATGAAAGCAAATAAGAAAAACCTGTCAAAGTCTAGAAATCTTGATTCGTTTGATTCCGTAATAACCCAACGGAAGAAATGCTAAGCAAGTGCATATTGATTATCTGGAAGGCAGGCTACACGAATAAACAAGGTATGCAAAGGGGCGAAATGGATCGCTGGGTCCTACCACCTTGGTGAAAACTTGCTGGGACCCGAGGGGTATATATGCCTCTTGCAAAAGCTTCAGCAGATACCATTGGGGAACAGGCTTTGAGCTCATAGGTGATATATTTTCCCTTCAGATTTAGTCACAGAACATCACTGGAACAGAACAATACATCCACACAGAGGAAACTCGAACTAATATAAACTTCTTCTTATGATTAATTTTCACATTTTTATAATGTAGTGACCGGTGGTGTTGTAAGTACCTAAAGAGTTACATATGCCAAGTAAGCATACATGTAAGTGACTACATGTGGTGTGATAGAACTTCAAGACCCTAGGCATAGTTGTCTATAGTAACATGAAAACAAATAAGAAGAACCCGTCAAAGTCTAGAACTTTTGATTAGTTTGATTCCATAATAACCCAATGGATGAATTGCAAAAAGCAAGTGCATATTTACTATCTGGATGGCAGGCTACACGAATAAACAAGGTATGCAAAGTGGTGTAATGGATCGCTGGGTCCTACCACCTTGGTGAAAACTTGCTGGGACCCGAGGGGTATATATGCCTCCAGCAAATGCTTCAGCAGATACCATTAGGCAACAGGCTTTGACCCCATAGGTGATATCTTTTCCCATCAAGGTTTAGTCATAGAACATCACTGGAACGGAACAGAACAATACATCCACACAGAACAAACTTGAACTAATATAAACTTCTTCTTACAATTAATTTTCACACTTTAATCATATAGTGACCAGTAGTGTTGTAAATACCTAAAGAGTTACATATGCAAAGTAAGAAAACATATAAGTGGCTATATGTGGTGTAATAGAACTTCAAGGCCCTAGGCATAGTTGTCCATAAAATTTTCATACAGCAATCATGAGAACAGCACCATGAAAACAAATAAGAAGAACCCGTCAAAGTCTAGAACTCTTGATTAGTTTGATTCCATAATAACCCAATGGATGAATTGCAAAGCAAGTGCATATTTATTATCTGGAGGGCAGGCTACACGAATAAACAAGGTATGCAAAGTGGTGCAATGGTTCGCTGGGTCCTACCACCTTGGTGAAAACTTGCTGGGACCCGAGGGGTATATATGCCTCCAGCAAAGGCTTCAGCAGATACCATTGGGGAACAGGCTTTGACCCCATAGGTGATATCTTTTTCCTTCAAGGTTTAGTAATATAACATCACTGGAACAGAACAATACATCCACACAGAGCAAACTTGAACTAATATAAACTTTTTCTTACAATTAATTTTCACACTTTAATCGTTGCCAAAAAAACATATAAGTGGCTACATGTGGTGTGATAGAACTTAAATCAAGCCTCAGGGGCTCAAGCCCCTGCCCCTTTTGTCTCAAAATGTATTGTGCCCCTCTCTGATATATGTAAATAATAATAATTATTAAAATAAATATTATAATAAATAACAATACACTTATACACCATTGCCACGAACAATAATAATACAAACAAATATTAAATATTATTTTTTTGGCGGAAGCATTTGGCGGAGGTGAAGTGGCAGTAGGCGCCTAGGCGGAGTTCTTTTTTTCAGCGCTATGTACGCAGCAGTTCGCCGCGAGTCTTCAAACTGCACGGGCAGCAGGTAATATTAAGCTAATACGGAAAAGTTACATTTATCCTACCATGCTACTGTAAAAGTTGCGGCAGCATGTGAGTTATGCTTAACAATCATAAAAGTATAATTCAATTTCAGCCGCATTCTGAGTCTGACAATGTCATTCGTTTTTGTCCAGGCCATAGCAAGTGTAATTAGCTTGGGGAAATGCATGTAGTGAAAGGAAATTTCATGTCCAAGGAAAAGTCCATGTCCAGCTCTAAATTGTAAGGAATTTATATCTTTGATTTCATAGTACACTTTACAATAAGGTTCATTTGTTTATTATTTATATTAACTAACATTAACTAATCATGCAAAACAACTAAAAACATTACAGATCATGTACAAAGTAAAAAATCATCAATTGCCAGAAAGTATCCAAGGGTTGTTCACAGAAAGAGAATGCCAACATGACTTAAGGGGAACTTGTACAGTTCAAAAAGAACATAGGACCAATGCAAAATACCATTGCATTTCAGTTAAAGGTGTAAATCTATGGAATAGCTGTCATGAGGAACTAAAAATATGTGGGGCACTTAATAAGTTAAAGAAACTATTTAAAAAATAATGCACTGAAACTATATGAAACCATTTAAAGAATGATAAATGAACAAGCTGCTTTTGTTGTATTTGGATTGTGCAATGGTATTGCATAGGAAATACTAATGTTTTTGTATTCTGTTTATATTTGTTTGTCAACATAATGATGTAAGACAATAATTATTTTTATTTTTTATTAAAATATGAGATGTTTTAAAAAGGTAGGCATTATAAGCAAGAGCTTCAGCCTACACCTGTTTGAGACTGTGCTGTTGTTTGTTAGCTCAACTGTGTCTGAAACTAAACTAAACATTTTTTAGGCTACTGTAGGCCTATTTGTTAATCTTAGTTAATAATAATACAACTTTTAATTGTTTGTTCATGTTATGTCACAGTCAGTGCATTAACTAATGTTAACAAATACAACTTTTGATTTTAATAATGTTTTAGTAAATGCTGAAATTAATATTAACTAAGATTAATAAATTGTGTAGAAGTGTAGTTCATTATTAGTTCATTTTAATAAATGTAACTAATGAAACCTTATTGTAAAGTGTTACTGATTTCATGATAGCTAACACTTTATTGAATACATAGGCCTACAATTTATAACATCAACATAACTAAACATGAATTCCTCATAATTACTGACTTGATTCTCTGTTTTGTTTGGTAATGTAAATAATAATTAGTTATATTATCATCATTTCCGAGAGAGGCTCTCTGACCTACTGCTGCTCTCCATCGAGTGAGATATTCCAAATAATTGTGAGGAAGTCATTAAAATAGATAAAACACAACAGACAGACGGATACTGCTTTAAATACAGGTGATTTATTTTAAAAATAAATGTTTTTTTTTAAAAAGTGCCCTTTTTGGTCCTTCCACCCCTGCCCCGGAGGAGGTCTGTGCACGCCACTGCCCATAGGTGATATCTTTTCCCTTTAAGGTTTAGTAATAGAATATCACTGGAACAGAACAATACATCCACACAGAGCAAACTTGAACTAATATAAACTTCTTCTTACGATTAATTTTCACACTTTTATCATATAGTGACCAGTGGTGTTGTAAATACCTACAGAGTTACATATGCCAAGTAAGAAAACATATAAGTGGCTACATGTTGTGTGATAGAACTTCAAGACCCAAGACATAGTTGTCTACAGAGGTGTATAGTCCAGGGGTCAGAAAGTAGAAGTCCTGCCATATGTTTATTCCACCCATGAACTCAGCCAGCTGATTTCACTAATTAGTTTTATCTCCTGGCTGAATTAGCAAATCCAGTTGATTGGAACAAAATACTGAGGAGGACTTTTACTTTCTTAACCTGGACTTTACACCTCTGGCCAGATGTCAGCCAAGAGCAAAATAAATAAACCAGAACTGGACCTTATCTGAGCCACAAAACCTGTGTATATTAAATATTGAGTCATCTCAGCCTTAATAAGCCTGTTAACAAGCAGAATCACTGAAGTTTTCGTTGAGAATTAACAGAGGTTTAACTCTAATGTGTTTCATTTGAAGTCACCATAACAGTGATTTGTGTTTCCATTAGTTGGGCTCTTAACTCTTATTATATCTTTTGTCTGTTTTTGGCCACTGTGACAGTGTGTTTGTCAAACACATTTGCAAAAGCAAAGAAAGCTAAAGTGAAATGAGATCAGGTGTGATGATTATCTGTTGATGGTTTTGTAATCATCATGAAATAGACTGAATCCCTGATTTTATTTGTATATAACAATTTTTTTGTTCCATCAATACATTTACATCACAAACCCTGTGTTACTCTAGCATGAGATCCAGCAGTATTATACCTATCAGTTAAAATATTTTAATAAACATGAGCACAAATTTTTTACCTATAGTGACACACACAGTTATTAACAATCAGTGTATGAATCTCAACAATGGTGACAATAAACAATATTCAGATAAACAGATCAACTCTGAACATCACAAAAAACTACTAAATGTCACTACAAAAACAACAGCAAAAAATAAATGAAAATATTTAGAATTAAACAAAATAATAGGACAATTCAGCTACATAATTTATTCATGTTGCAATGCATGCTGGGCGTTTTGTACTCTATGCTGGTACCCAGCATGCATTGCAGCAAGGGACTTTTGATTGTCACCATTGTTGAGATTCATACACTGATTGTTGATGTCTGTGTGTGTCATATTAAACTGACTTTTTCGTGCTCATGTTTGTTAAAATATTCTGATTCTTATAATATTGCTCGATCTCATGCAGCAGTAACACAGGGTTTGTGATGTGAAAATATAATGGAACACAATTATTTGACTTTGAAAACATCAGTGATTCAGGCTACTTCATGACGATTATAAAACCATCAACAGGTAACCATCATCACCTGATCTCATTTGACTTTACCTTCTTTTGCTGCTTAACAAACATACTGTCTATCATAAGAGTTAAGAGCCCAACTAATGGAAACACTAATCGCTGTTATGGTGACTTCAAATGAACCACATTAGAGTTAAACCTCTGTTAATTCTCAATACAAACTTCTGTAGACGTCTGACAGAAATAAAGTCAGTCTGGTTAGTAATAAGTGAAGCTGGTAATGCTGTTTGTGGAGTTGTTTAATCCTCCTCTGCTGAGATCTTCACAGATTTAATGTCTTCTTTTCTCTTCAGTTGATTTCATCTAAGGCTGTGACTGAAATCAGTTGTAGTTCTTGTTTCTGCTCGTCTCTTTTTCTGTTCTCTTCTTTCCTTCAGTGATTCTGCTTGTTAACAGGCTTATTAAGGCTGAGATGACTTAATATACACAGATTTTGTGGCTCAGATAAGGTCCAGTTGTGGTTTATTTCTTTTGCTCTTGGCTGACATGTGGCCAGAGACTTAGGTAAAGTTGCAGGGCTGGACTGGTAATCTGGCATACCGGGCAAATGCCCGGTGGGCCGACGTGCTTTTTGGGCCGATAAATCTCATACTTTTTTTTTTCTTTTAACGGCCCATAAAACTTGTACATCGGCGGCCCATTCGTTTTGTTTTGTTTAAATTGATGGTGCTGGGTTAGTGCCGGTGTAATGCATTGGTCAAAAAAAAGTAAGCGTTAGTTTTTTTTCCCACTGACAGACCGGCTTATGAAACCCGTAGATCAGCGGCCCATTGGTTGTTTTCTTGATTGATTTCTTGACACTGGGCTGGCCCAATCACACCTCCCCCTTTGGGCTTTGAGTGAGCGTGCAGTGTCAAGTGTGTATCTGTCAAAATAGTCTGAGAGATGGAGAAGAAACGCAAGGAATGTACAGGAATGTAAAAAAGACGCGTTTTTATCCATGTTTTCCGCCAAAATAAAAGCTTGATGCAGTTTCCGTCAAAATAAAAGATCATGTGCTTATCTCTTTCAATTTTAGAAATGAGTACAAAACTAATTATGAAAGTTTTCTTTATTTTTCAGTGCATTTGTTTTGCAATATATGGCTATTACTGTCATTGGTTTAATATTATAACTATTATTATGTAGTAGTGTAATATAGACAGACACTGTTACTAAAAGAGGTATGATTTTTTCTTTGTTTAATTTGCACACTTAATATGGGTTGGAGCCTTTTAATTTTGAACTCTCAAACTGCACCAGATTAATGAATTTAACATTAAAATGCACACATTTTTCTTAGGGGGGGCATGCCCCCAAACCCCCCTAGAGGGACAGAGGTCCGCCCACCACAGTTTTACCAAGATCCTGTGGGAAACATTGGTATTGCTATGCCAATGCAGCTTATAGCTTGTTTTTTGGATGCATCACTGTGGAGTATAGTTCAATTGTATTAATAAATTACAATTTTGTACTTATTTAATCTGTTAACTCGTTCCTACTCACTCATTACATGGCATTAGTGGTTTTAATGAAAAGGAGTTGAACAAAAACATATTTAAGGGCGTGCAAAGATGGGTGGTGTTTATGGTCATATGTAGTGGGCCAGTCTGGGCCAAAATGCCAGGGCCGATTTTCTGTCCCAGTCCAGCCCTGTCACCGGTCACTACATGATAAAAGTGTGAAAATTAATCGTAAGAAGAAGTTTATATTAGTTCAAGTTTGCTTTGTGTGGATGTATTGTTCTGTTCCAGTCATGTTCTCTGACTAAATCTGAAGTTAAAATATATCACCTATGGGGTCAATGCCTGTTCCCCAATGGTATCTGCTGAAGCTTTTGCAAGAGGCATATATAACCCTCGGGTCCCAGCAAGTTTTCACCAAGGTGGTAAGGCCCAGCGATCCATTTCGCCCCTTTGCTTACCTTGTTTATTCGTGTAGCCAGCCCTCCAGATAATCAATATGCACTTGCTTAGCATTTCTTCCATTGGGTTATTATGGAATCAAGCTAATCAAGAATTCTAGACTTTGACAGGTTCTTCTTATTTGCTTTCATGTTACTATAGACAACTATGCCTAGGGTCTTGAAGTTCTATCACACCACATGTAGTCACTTACATGTATGCTTACTTGGCATATGTAACTCTTTAGGTATTTACAACACCACTGGTCACTATATGCTAAAAGTGTGAAAATTAATCGTAGGAAGAAGTTTATATTAGTTCAAGTTTGCTCTGTGTGGATGTATTGTTGTGTTCCAGTGATGTTCTGTGACTAAATCTGAAGGGAAAAGATATCCCCTATGGGGTCAAAGCCATTTCCCCAATGGTATCTGCTGAAGCTTTTGCAAGAGGCATATATACCCCTCGGGTCCCAGCAAGTTTTCACCAAGGTGGTAGGACCCAGCGATCCATTTTGCCCCTTTGCATAACTTGTTTATTCGTGAAGCCTGCCTTCCAGATAATCAATATGCACTTGCTTAGCAGTTTTTCCATTGGGTTATTATGGAATCAAACTAATCAAGAGTTCTAGACTTTGACAGGTTCTTCTTATTTGCTTTCATGTTACTAAAGACAACTATGCCTAGGGTCTTGAAGTTCTATCACACCACATGTAGTCACTTACATGTATGCTTACTTGGCATATGTAACTCTTTAGGTATTTACAACACCACTGGTCACTACATGATAAAAGTGTGAAAATTAATCGTAAGAAGAAGTTTATATTAGTTCAAGTTTGCTCAGTGTGGATGTATTGTTCTTTTCCAGTGATGTTCTGTGATTAAATCTGAAGGGAAAATATATCACCTATGGGGTCAAAGCCTGTTCCCCAGTGTTACCTGCTGAAGCTTTTGCAAGAGGCATATATACCCCTCGGGTCCCAACAAGTTTTCACCAAGGTGGTAGGACCCAGCGATCCAATTCGCCCCTTTGCATGCCTTGTTTATTCGTGTAGCCAGCCCTCCAGATAATCAATATGCACTTGCTTAGCAGTTTTTCCATTGGGTTATTATGGAATCAAACGAATCAAGAGTTCTAGACTTTGACAGGTTCTTCTTATTTGCTTTAATGTTACTATAGACAACTATGCCTAGGGTCTTGAAGTTCTATCACACCAAATGTAGTCACTTACATGTATGCTTACTCTTTAGGTGTTTACAACATCACCGGTCACTACAAGATAAAAGTGTGAAAATTAATCGTAAGAAGAAGTTTATATTAGTTCAAGTTTGCTCTGTGTGGATGTATTGTTCTGTTCCAGTCATGTTCTCTGACTAAATCTGAAGGGAAAATATATCACCTATGGGGTCAAAGCCTGTTCCCCAATGGTATCTGCTGAAGCTTTTGCAAGAGGCCTATATAACCCTCGGCTCCCAGCAAGTTTTCACCAAGGTGGTAGGACCCAGCGATCCATTTCACCCCTTTGCATACCTTGTTTATTCGTGTAGACTGCCTTCCAGATAATCAATATGCACTTGCTTAGCATTTCTTCCATTGGGTTATTATGGAATCAAACTAATCAAGAATTCTAGACTTTGACAGGTTCTTCTTATTTGCTTTCATGTTACTATAGACAACTATGCCTAGGGTCTTGAAGTTCTATCACACCACATGTAGTCACTTACATGTATGCTTACTTGGCATATGTAACTCTTTAGGTATTTACAACACCACCGGTCACTACATGATAAAAGTGTGAAAATTAATCGTAAGAAGAAGTTTATATTAGTTCAGGTTTGCTCTGTGTGGATGTATTGTTCTGTTCCAGTGATGTTCTGTGACTAAATCTGAAGGGAAAAGATATCACCTATGGGGTCAAAGCCTGTTCCCCAATGGTATCTGCTGAAGCTTTTGCAAGAGGCATATATACCCCTCGGGTCCC
The DNA here is from genome assembly GCF_964197995.2 of Scardinius erythrophthalmus. NCBI lineage: Eukaryota > Metazoa > Chordata > Actinopteri > Cypriniformes > Leuciscidae > Scardinius > Scardinius erythrophthalmus. The sequence goes on from NW_028296419.1 coordinate 68,946, forward strand.
AGCAAGTTTTCACCAAGGTGGTAGGGCCCAGCGATCCATTTCGTGCCTTTGCATAACTTGTTTATTCGTGTAGCCTGCCTTCCAGATAATCAATATGCACTTGCTTAGCAGTTTTTCCATTGGGTTATTATGGAATCAAACTAATCAAGAGTTCTAGACTTTGACAGGTTCTTCTTATTTGCTTTCATGTTACTATAGACAACTATGCCTAGGGTCTTGAAGTTCTATCACACCAAATGTAGTCACTTACATGTATGCTTACTCTTTAGGTGTTTACAACATCACCGGTCACTACAAGATAAAAATGTGAAATTAATCGTAAGAAGAAGTTTATATTAGTTCAAGTTTGCTCTGTGTGGATGTATTGTTCTGTTCCAGTGATGTTGTGTGACTAAATCTGAAGGGAATATATATCACCTATGGGGTCAAAGCCTGTTCCCCAATGGTATCTGCTCAAGCTTTTGCAAGAGGCATATATACGCCTCGGGTCCCAGCAAGTTTTCACCAAGGTGATAGGACCCAGCGATCCATTTTGCCCCTTTGCATAACTTGTTTATTCGTGTAGCCTGCCTTCCAGATAATCAATATGCACTTGCTTAGGAGTTTTTCCATTGGGTTATTATGGAATCAAACTAATCAAGAGTTCTAGACTTTGACAGGTTCTTCTTATTTGCTTTCATGTTACTATAGACAACTTTGCCTAGGGTCTTGAAGTTCTATCACACCACATGTAGTCACTTACATGTATGCTTACTTGGCATATGTAATTCTTTAGGTATTTACAACACCATTGTTCACTATATGATAAAAGTAAGAAAATTAATCGTAAGAAGAAGTTTATATTAGTTCAAGTTTGCTCTCTGTGTATGTATTGTTCTGTTCCAGTCATGTTCTCTGACTAAATCTGAAGGGAAAAGATATCAACTATGGGGTCAAAGCCTGTTCCCCAATGGTGTCTGCTGAAGCTGTTGCAAGAGGCATATATAACCCTCGGGTCACAGCAAGTTTTCACCAAGGTGGTAAGGCCCAGCGATCCATTTCGCCCCTTTGCTTACCTTGTTTATTCGTGTAGCCAGCCGTCCAGATAATCAATATGCAATTGCTTAGCATTTCTTCCATTGGGTTATTATGGAATCAAACTAATCAAGAATTCTAGACTTTGACAGGTTCTTCTTATTTGCTTTCATGTTACTATAGACAACTATGCCTAGGGTCTTGAAGTTCTATCACACCACATGTAGTCACTTACATGTATGCTTACTTGGCATATGTAACTCTTTAGGTATTTACAACGCCACTGGTCACTATATGCTAAAAGTGTGAAAATTAATCGTAAGAAGAAGTTTATATTAGTTCAAGTTTGCTCTGTGTGGATGTATTGTTCTGTTCCAGTGATGTTCTGTGACTAAATCTGAAGGGAAAAGATATCACCTATGGGGTCAAAGCCATTTCCCCAATGGTATCTGCTGAAGCTGTTGCAAGAGGCATATATACCCCTCGGGTCCCAGCAAGTTTTCACCAAGGTGGTAGGACCCAGCGATCCATTTTGCCCCTTTGCATACCTTGTTTATTCGTGAAGCCTGCCTTCCAGATAATCAATATGCACTTGCTTAGCAGTTTTTCCATTGGGTTTTTATGGAATCAAACTAATCAAGAGTTCTAGACTTTGACAGGTTCTTCTTATTTGCTTTCCTGTTACTATAGACAACTATGCCTAGGGTCTTGAAGTTCTATCACACCACATGTAGTCACTTACATGTATGCTTACTTGGCATATGTAATTCTTTAGGTATTTACAACACCACCGGTCACTACATGATAAAATTGTGAAAATTAATCGTAATAAAAAGTTTATATTAGTTCAAGTTTGCTCTGTGTGGATGTATTGTTCTGTTCCAGTGATGTTCTGTGACTAAATCTGAAGGGAAAAGATATCACCTATGGGGTCAAAGCCTGTTCCCCAATGGTAACTGCTCAAGCTTTTGCAAGAGGCATATATACCCCTCGGGTCCCAGCAAGTTTTCACCAAGGTGGTAGGACCCAGCGATCTATTTTGCCCCTTTGCATAACTTGTTTATTCGTGTAGCCTGCCTTCCAGATAATCAATATGCACTTGCTTAGCAGTTTTTCCATTGGGTTATTATGGAATCAAACTAATCAAGAGTTCTAGACTTTGACAGGTTCTTCTTATTTGCTTTCATGTTACTATAGACAACTATGCCTAGGGTCTTGAAGTTCTATCACACCACATGTAGTCACGTACATGTATGCTTACTTGGCATATGTAATTCTTTAGGTATTTACAACACCATTGTTCACTATATGATAAAAGTGAGAAAATTAATCGTAAGAAGAAGTTTATATTAGTTCAAGTTTGCTCTCTGTGTATGTATTGTTCTTTTCCAGTCATGTTCTGTGACTAAATCTGAAGGGAAAAGATATCACCTATGGGGTCAAAGCCTGTTCCCCAGTGGTATCTGCTGAAGCTTTTGCAAGAGACATATATACCCCTCGGGTCCCAGCAAGTTTTCACCAAGGTGGTAGGGCCCAGCGATCCATTTCGTGGCTTTGCATAACTTGTTTATTCGTGTAGCCTGCCTTCCAGATAATCAATATGCACTTGCTTAGCAGTTTTTCCATTGGGTTATTATGGAATCAAACTAATCAAGAGTTCTAGACTTTGACAGGTTTTTCTTATTTGCTTTCATGTTACTATAGACAACTATGCCTAGGGTCTTGAAGTTCTATCACACCACATGTAGTCACTTACATGTATGCTTACTCTTTAGGTGTTTACAACATCACCGGTCAGGGCTGGACTGGTAATCTGGCATACCGGGCAAATGCCCGGTGGGCCGACGTGCTTTTTGGGCCGATAAATCTCATACTTTTTTTTTTCTTTTAACGGCCCATAAAACTTGTACATCGGCGGCCCATTCGTTTTGTTTTGTTTAAATTGATGGTGCTGGGTTAGTGCCGGTGTAATGCATTGGTCAAAAAAAAGTAAGCGTTAGTTTTTTTTCCCACTGACAGACCGGCTTATGAAACCCGTAGATCAGCGGCCCATTGGTTGTTTTCTTGATTGATTTCTTGACACTGGGCTGGCCCAATCACACCTCCCCCTTTGGGCTTTGAGTGAGCGTGCAGTGTCAAGTGTGTATCTGTCAAAATAGTCTGAGAGATGGAGAAGAAACGCAAGGAATGTACAGGAATGTAAAAAAGACTCGTTTTTATCCATGTTTTCCGCCAAAATAAAAGCTTGATGCAGTTTCCGTCAAAATAAAAGATCATGTGCTTATCTCTTTCAAGTTTAGAAATGAGTACAAAACTAATTATGAAAGTTTTCTTTATTTTTCAGTGCATTTGTTTTGCAATATATGGCTATTACTGTCATTGGTTTAATATTATAACTATTATTATGTAGTAGTGTAATATAGACAGACACTGTTACTAAAAGAGGTATGATTTTTTCTTTGTTTAATTTGCACACTTAATATGGGTTGGAGCCTTTTAATTTTGAACTCTCAAACTGCACAGGATTAATGAATTTAACATTAAAATGCACAAATTTTTCATAGGGGGGGCATGCCCCCAAACCCCCCTAGAGGGACAGAGGTCCGCCCACCACAGTTTTACCAAGATCCTGTGGGAAACATTGGTATTGCTATGCCAATGCAGCTTATAGCTTGTTTTTTGGATGCATCACTGTGGAGTATAGTTCAATTGTATTAATAAATTACAATTTTGTACTTATTTAATCTGTTAACTCGTTCCTACTCACTCATTACATGGCATTAGTGGTTTTAATGAAAAGGAGTTGAACAAAAACATATTTAAGGGCGTGCAAAGATGGGTGGTGTTTATGGTCATATGTAGTGGGACAGTCTGGGCCAAAATGCCAGGGCCGATTTTCTGTCCCAGTCCAGCCCTGTCACCGGTCACTACATGATAAAAGTGTGAAAATTAATCGTAAGAAGAAGTTTATATTAGTTCAAGTTTGCTTTGTGTGGATGTATTGTTCTGTTCCAGTGATGTTCTCTGATTAAATCTGAAGGGAAAAGATATCACCTATGGGGTCAAAGCCATTTCCCCAATGGTATCTGCTGAAGCTTTTGCAAGAGGCATATATACCCCTCGGGTCCCAGCAAGTTTTCACCAAGGTGGTAGGGCCCAGCGATCCATTTCGTGCCTTTGCATAACTTGTTTATTCGTGTAGCCTGCCTTCCAGATAATCAATATGCACTTGCTTAGCAGTTTTTCCATTGGGTTATTATGGAATCAAACTAATCAAGAGTTCTAGACTTTGACAGGTTCTTCTTATTTGCTTTCATGTTACTATAGACAACTATGCCTAGGGTCTTGAAGTTCTATCACACCACATGTAGGCACTTACATGTATGCTTACTCTTTAGGTGTTTACAACATCACCGGTCACTACAAGATAAAAGTGTGAAAATTAATCGTAAGAAGAAGTTTATATTAGTTCAAGTTTGCTCTGTGTGGATGTATTGTTCTGTTCCAGTCATGTTCTCTGACTAAATCTGAAGGGAAAATATATCACCTATGGGGTCAAAGCCTGTTCCCCAATGGTATCTGCTGAAGCTTTTGCAAGAGGCCTATATAACCCTCGGCTCCCAGCAAGTTTTCACCAAGGTGGTAGGACCCAGCGATCCATTTCACCCCTTTGCATACCTTGTTTATTCGTGTAGACTGCCTTCCAGATAATCAATATGCACTTGCTTAGCATTTCTTCCATTGGGTTATTATGGAATCAAACTAATCAAGAATTCTAGACTTTGACAGGTTCTTCTTATTTGCTTTCATGTTACTATAGACAACTATGCCTAGGGTCTTGAAGTTCTATCACACCACATGTAGTCACTTACATGTATGCTTACTTGGCATATGTAACTCTTTAGGTATTTACAACACCACCGGTCACTACATGATAAAAGTGTGAAAATTAATCGTACGAAGAAGTTTATATTAGTTCAGGTTTGCTCTGTGTGGATGTATTGTTCTGTTCCAGTGATGTTCTGTGACTAAATCTGAAGGGAAAAGATATCACCTATGGGGTCAAAGCCTGTTCCCCAATGGTATCTGCTGAAGCTTTTGCAAGAGGCATATATACCCCTCGGGTCCCAGCAAGTTTTCACCAAGGTGATAGGACCCAGCGATCCATTTTGCCCCTTTGCATAACTTGTTTATTCGTGTAGCCTGCCTTCCAGATAATCAATATGCACTTGCTTAGCAGTTTTTCCATTGGGTTATTATGGAATCAAACTAATCAAGAGTTCTAGACTTTGACAGGTTCTTCTTATTTGCTTTCATGTTACTATAGACAACTTTGCCTAGGGTCTTGAAGTTCTATCACACCACATGTAGTCACTTACAGGTATGCTTACTTGGCATATGTAATTCTTTAGGTATTTACAACACCATTGTTCACTATATGATAAAAGTAAGAAAATTAATCGTAAGAAGTTTATATTAGTTCAAGTTTGCTCTCTGTGTATGTATTGTTCTGTTCCAGTCATGTTCTCTGACTAAATCTGAAGGGAAAAGATATCAACTATGGGGTCAAAGCCTGTTCCCCAATGGTATCTGCTGAAGCTGTTGCAAGAGGCATATATAACCCTCGGGTCACAGCAAGTTTTCACCAAGGTGGTAAGGCCCAGAGATCCATTTCGCCCCTTTGCTTACCTTGTTTATTCGTGTAGCCAGCCGTCCAGATAATCAATATGCAATTGCTTAGCATTTCTTCCATTGGGTTATTATGGAATCAAACTAATCAAGAATTCTAGACTTTGACAGGTTCTTCTTATTTGCTTTCATGTTACTATAGACAACTATGCCTAGGGTCTTGAAGTTCTATCACACCACATGTAGTCACGTACATGTATGCTTACTCTTTAGGTGTTTACAACATCACCGGTCACTACAAGATAAAAGTGTGAAAATTAATCGTAAGAAGAAGTTTATATTAGTTCAAGTTTGCTCTGTGTGGATGTATTGTTCTGTTCCAGTCATGTTCTCTGACTAAATCTGAAGGGAAAATATATCACCTATGGGGTCAAAGCCTGTTCCCCAATGGTATCTGCTGAAGCTTTTGCAAGAGGCCTAAATAACCCTCGGCTCCCAGCAAGTTTTCACCAAGGTGGTAGGACCCAGCGATCCATTTCACCCCTTTGCATACCTTGTTTATTCGTGTAGACTGCCTTCCAGATAATCAATATGCACTTGCTTAGCAGTTTTTCTTCCATTGGGTTATTATGGAATCAAACTAATCAAGAGTTCTAGACTTTGACAGGTTCTTCTTATTTGCTTTCATGTTACTATAGACAACTATGCCTAGGGTCTTGAAGTTCTATCACACCAAATGTAGTCACTTACATGTATGCTTACTCTTTAGGTGTTTACAACATCACCGGTCACTACAAGATAAAAGTGTGAAATTAATCGTAAGAAGAAGTTTATATTAGTTCAAGTTTGCTCTGTGTGGATGTATTGTTCTGTTCCAGTGATGTTGTGTGACTAAATCTGAAGGGAAAATATATCACCTATGGGGTCAAAGCCTGTTCCCCAATGGTATCTGCTCAAGCTTTTGCAAGAGGCATATATACCCCTCGGGTCCCAGCAAGTTTTCACCAAGGTGATAGGACCCAGCGATCCATTTTGCCCCTTTGCATAACTTGTTTATTCGTGTAGCCTGCCTTCCAGATAATCAATATGCACTTGCTTAGCAGTTTTTCCATTGGGTTATTATGGAATCAAACTAATCAAGAGTTCTAGACTTTGACAGGTTCTTCTTATTTGCTTTCATGTTACTATAGACAACTATGCCTAGGGTCTTGAAGTTCTATCACACCACATGTAGTCACGTACATGTATGCTTTCTTGGCATATGTAATTCTTTAGGTATTTACAACACCATTGTTCACTATATGATAAAAGTGAGAAAATTAATCGTAAGAAGAAGTTTATATTAGTTCAAGTTTGCTCTCTGTGTATGTATTGTTCTGTTCCAGTCATGTTCTGTGACTAAATCTGAAGGGAAAAGATATCACCTATGGGGTCAAAGCCTGTTCCCCAGTGGTATCTGCTGAAGCTTTTGCAAGAGACATATATACCCCTCGGGTCCCAGCAAGTTTTCACCAAGGTGGTAGGGCCCAGCGATCCATTTCGTGGCTTTGCATAACTTGTTTATTCGTGTAGCCTGCCTTCCAGATAATCAATATGCACTTGCTTAGCAGTTTTTCCATTGGGTTATTATGGAATCAAACTAATCAAGAGTTCTAGACTTTGACAGGTTCTTCTTATTTGCTTTCATGTTACTATAGACAACTATGCCTAGGGTCTTGAAGTTCTATCACACCAAATGTAGTCACTTACATGTATGCTTACTCTTTAGGTGTTTACAACATCACCGGTCACTACAAGATAAAAGTGTGAAATTAATCGTAAGAAGAAGTTTATATTAGTTCAAGTTTGCTCTGTGTGGATGTATTGTTCTGTTCCAGTGATGTTGTGTGACTAAATCTGAAGGGAAAAGATATCACCTATGGGGTCAAAGCCTGTTCCCCAATGGTAACTGCTCAAGCTTTTGCAAGAGGCATATATACCCCTCGGGTCCCAGCAAGTTTTCACCAAGGTGGTAGGACCCAGCGATCTATTTTGCCCCTTTGCATAACTTGTTTATTCGTGTAGCCTGCCTTCCAGATAATCAATATGCACTTGCTTAGCAGTTTTTCCATTGGGTTATTATGGAATCAAACTAATCAAGAGTTCTAGACTTTGACAGGTTCTTCTTATTTGCTTTCATGTTACTATAGACAACTATGCCTAGGGTCTTGAAGTTCTATCACACCACATGTAGTCACGTACATGTATGCTTACTTGGCATATGTAATTCTTTAGGTATTTACAACACCATTGTTCACTATATGATAAAAGTGAGAAAATTAATCGTAAGAAGAAGTTTATATTAGTTCAAGTTTGCTCTCTGTGTATGTATTGTTCTGTTCCAGTCATGTTCTGTGACTAAATCTGAAGGGAAAAGATATCACCTATGGGGTCAAAGCCTGTTCCCCAGTGGTATCTGCTGAAGCTTTTGCAAGAGACATATATACCCTTCGGGTCCCAGCAAGTTTTCACCAAGGTGGTAGGGCCCAGCGATCCATTTCGTGGCTTTGCATAACTTGTTTATTCGTGTAGCCTGCCTTCCAGATAATCAATATGCACTTGCTTAGCAGTTTTTCCATTGGGTTATTATGGAATCAAACTAATCAAGAGTTCTAGACTTTGACAGGTTTTTCTTATTTGCTTTCATGTTACTATAGACAACTATGCCTAGGGTCTTGAAGTTCTATCACACCACATGTAGTCACTTACATGTATGCTTACTCTTTAGGTGTTTACAACATCACCGGTCAGGGCTGGACTGGTAATCTGGCATACCGGGCAAATGCCCGGTGGGCCGACGTGCTTTTTGGGCCGATAAATCTCATACTTTTTTTTTTCTTTTAACGGCCCATAAAACTTGTACATCGGCGGCCCATTCGTTTTGTTTTGTTTAAATTGATGGTGCTGGGTTAGTGCCGGTGTAATGCATTGGTCAAAAAAAAAGTAAGCGTTAGTTTTTTTCCCACTGACAGACCGGCTTATGAAACCCGTAGATCGGCGGCCCATTGGTTGTTTTCTTGATTGATTTCTTGACACTGGGCTGGCCCAATCACACCTCCCCCTTTGGGCTTTGAGTGAGCGTGCAGTGTCAAGTGTGTATCTGTCAAAATAGTCTGAGAGATGGAGAAGAAACGCAAGGAATGTACAGGAATGTAAAAAGACGCGTTTTTATCCATGTTTTCCGCCAAAATAAAAGCTTGATGCAGTTTCCGTCAAAATAAAAGATCATGTGCTTATCTCTTTCAAGTTTAGAAATGAGTACAAAACTAATTATGAAAGTTTTCTTTATTTTTCAGTGCATTTGTTTTGCAATATATGGCTATTACTGTCATTGGTTTAATATTATAACTATTATTATGTAGTAGTGTAATATAGACAGACACTGTTACTAAAAGAGGTATGATTTTTTCTTTGTTTAATTTGCACACTTAATATGGGTTGGAGCCTTTTAATTTTGAACTCTCAAACTGCACCAGATTAATGAATTTAACATTAAAATGCACACATTTTTCTTAGGGGGGGCATGCCCCCAAACCCCCCTAGAGGGACAGAGGTCCGCCCACCACAGTTTTACCAAGATCCTGTGGGAAACATTGGTATTGCTATGCCAATGCAGCTTATAGCTTGTTTTTTGGATGCATCACTGTGGAGTATAGTTCAATTGTATTAATAAATTACAATTTTGTACTTATTTAATCTGTTAACTCGTTCCTACTCACTCATTACATGGCATTAGTGGTTTTAATGAAAAGGAGTTGAACAAAAACATATTTAAGGGCGTGCAAAGATGGGTGGTGTTTATGGTCATATGTAGTGGGCCAGTCTGGGCCAAAATGCCAGGGCCGATTTTCTGTCCCAGTCCAGCCCTGTCACCGGTCACTACATGATAAAAGTGTGAAAATTAATCGTAAGAAGAAGTTTATATTAGTTCAAGTTTGCTTTGTGTGGATGTATTGTTCTGTTCCAGTCATGTTCTCTGACTAAATCTGAAGTTAAAATATATCACCTATGGGGTCAATGCCTGTTCCCCAATGGTATCTGCTGAAGCTTTTGCAAGAGGCATATATAACCCTCGGGTCCCAGCAAGTTTTCACCAAGGTGGTAAGGCCCAGCGATCCATTTCGCCCCTTTGCTTACCTTGTTTATTCGTGTAGCCAGCCCTCCAGATAATCAATATGCACTTGCTTAGCATTTCTTCCATTGGGTTATTATGGAATCAAGCTAATCAAGAATTCTAGACTTTGACAGGTTCTTCTTATTTGCTTTCATGTTACTATAGACAACTATGCCTAGGGTCTTGAAGTTCTATCACACCACATGTAGTCACTTACATGTATGCTTACTTGGCATATGTAACTCTTTAGGTATTTACAACACCACTGGTCACTATATGCTAAAAGTGTGAAAATTAATCGTAGGAAGAAGTTTATATTAGTTCAAGTTTGCTCTGTGTGGATGTATTGTTCTGTTCCAGTGATGTTCTGTGACTAAATCTGAAGGGAAAAGATATCACCTATGGGGTCAAAGCCATTTCCCCAATGGTATCTGCTGAAGCTTTTGCAAGAGGCATATATACCCCTCGGGTCACAGCAAGTTTTCACCAAGGTGGTAGGACCCAGCGATCCATTTTGCCCCTTTGCATAACTTGTTTATTCGTGTAGCCTGCCTTCCAGATAATCAATATGCACTTGCTTAGCAGTTTTTCCATTGGGTTATTATGGAATCAAACTAATCAAGAGTTCTAGACTTTGACAGGTTCTTCTTATTTGCTTTCATGTTACTATAGACAACTATGCCTAGGGTCTTGAAGTTCTATCACACCACATGTAGTCACTTACATGTATGCTTACTTGGCATATGTAACTCTTTAGGTATTTACAACACCACTGGTCACTACATGATAAAAGTGTGAAAATTAATCGTAAGAAGAAGTTTATATTAGTTCAAGTTTGCTCAGTGTGGATGTATTGTTCTTTTCCAGTGATGTTCTGTGATTAAATCTGAAGGGAAAAGATATCACCTATGGGGTCAAAGCCTGTTCCCCAGTGTTACCTGCTGAAGCTTTTGCAAGAGGCATATATACCCCTCGGGTCCCAACAAGTTTTCACCAAGGTGGTAGGACCCAGCGATCCATTTCGCCCCTTTGCATGCGTTGTTTATTCGTGTAGCCAGCCCTCCAGATAATCAATATGCACTTGCTTAGCAGTTTTTCCATTGGGTTATTATGGAATCAAACGAATCAAGAGTTCTAGACTTTGACAGGTTCTTCTTATTTGCTTTCATGTTACTATAGACAACTATGCCTAGGGTCTTGAAGTTCTATCACACCAAATGTAGTCACTTACATGTATGCTTACTCTTTAGGTGTTTACAACATCACCGGTCACTACAAGATAAAAGTGTGAAAATTAATCGTAAGAAGAAGTTTATATTAGTTCAAGTTTGCTCTGTGTGGATGTATTGTTCTGTTCCAGTCATGTTCTCTGACTAAATCTGAAGGGAAAATATATCACCTATGGGGTCAAAGCCTGTTCCCCAATGATATCTGCTGAATCTTTTGCAAGAGGCCTATATAACCCTCGGCTCCCAGCAAGTTTTCACCAAGGTGGTAGGACCCAGCGATCCATTTCACCCCTTTGCATACCTTGTTTATTCGTGTAGACTGCCTTCCAGATAATCAATATGCACTTGCTTAGCATTTCTTCCATTGGGTTATTATGGAATCAAACTAATCAAGAATTCTAGACTTTGACAGGTTCTTCTTATTTGCTTTCATGTTACTATAGACAACTATGCCTAGGGTCTTGAAGTTCTATCACACCACATGTAGTCACTTACATGTATGCTTACTTGGCATATGTAACTCTTTAGGTATTTACAACACCACCGGTCACTACATGATAAAAGTGTGAAATGAATCGTAAGAAGAAGTTTATATTAGTTCAAGTTTGCTCTGTGTGGATGTATTGTTCTGTTCCAGTGATGTTGTGTGACTAAATCTGAAGGGAAAATATATCACCTATGGGGTCAAAGCCTGTTCCCCAATGGTATCTGCTCAAGCTTTTGCAAGAGGCATATATACCCCTCGGGTCCCAGCAAGTTTTCACCAAGGTGATAGGACCCAGCGATCCATTTTGCCCCTTTGCATAACTTGTTTATTCGTGTAGCCTGCCTTCCAGATAATCAATATGCACTTGCTTAGCAGTTTTTCCATTGGGTTATTATGGAATCAAACTAATCAAGAGTTCTAGACTTTGACAGGTTCTTCTTATTTGCTTTCATGTTACTATAGACAACTTTGCCTAGGGTCTTGAAGTTCTATCACACCACATGTAGTCACTTACATGTATGCTTACTTGGCATATGTAATTCTTTAGGTATTTACAACACCATTGTTCACTATATGATAAAAGTAAGAAAATTAATCGTAAGAAGAAGTTTATATTAGTTCAAGTTTGCTCTCTGTGTATGTATTGTTCTGTTCCAGTCATGTTCTCTGACTAAATCTGAAGGGTAAAGATATCAACTATGGGGTCAAAGCCTGTTCCCCAATGGTATCTGCTGAAGCTGTTGCAAGAGGCATATATAACCCTCAGGTCACAGCAAGTTTTCACCAAGGTGGTAAGGCCCAGCGATCCATTTCGCCCCTTTGCTTACCTTGTTTATTCGTGTAGCCAGCCGTCCAGATAATCAATATGCACTTGCTTAGCATTTCTTCCATTGGGTTATTATGGAATCAAACTAATCAAGAATTCTAGACTTTGACAGGTTCTTCTTATTTGCTTTCATGTTACTATAGACAACTATGCCTGGGGTCTTGAAGTTCTATCACACCACATGTAGTCACTTACATGTATGCTTACTTGGCATATGTAACTCTTTAGGTATTTACAACGCCACTGGTCACTATATGCTAAAAGTGTGAAAATTAATCGTAAGAAGAAGTTTATATTAGTTCAAGTTTGCTCTGTGTGGATGTATTGTTCTGTTCCAGTGATGTTCTGTGACTAAATCTGAAGGGAAAAGATATCACCTATGGGGTCAAAGCCTGTTCCCCAATGGTAACTGCTCAAGCTTTTGCAAGAGGCATATATACCCCTCGGGTCCCAGCAAGTTTTCACCAAGGTGGTAGGACCCAGCGATCTATTTTGCCCCTTTGCATAACTTGTTTATTCGTGTAGCCTGCCTTCCAGATAATCAATATGCACTTGCTTAGCAGTTTTTCCATTGGGTTATTATGGAATCAAACTAATCAAGAGTTCTAGACTTTGACAGGTTCTTCTTATTTGCTTTCATGTTACTATAGACAACTATGCCTAGGGTCTTGAAGTTCTATCACACCACATGTAGTCACGTACATGTATGCTTACTTGGCATATGTAATTCTTTAGGTATTTACAACACCATTGTTCACTATATGATAAAAGTGAGAAAATTAATCGTAAGAAGAAGTTTATATTAGTTCAAGTTTGCTCTCTGTGTATGTATTGTTCTGTTCCAGTCATGTTCTGTGACTCAATCTGAAGGGAAAAGATATCACCTATGGGGTCAAAGCCTGTTCCCCAGTGGTATCTGCTGAAGCTTTTGCAAGAGACATATATACCCCTCGGGTCCCAGCAAGTTTTCACCAAGGTGGTAGGGCCCAGCGATCCATTTCGTGGCTTTGCATAACTTGTTTATTCGTGTAGCCTGCCTTCCAGATAATCAATATGCACTTGCTTAGCAGTTTTTCCATTGGGTTATTATGGAATCAAACTAATCAAGAGTTCTAGACTTTGACAGGTTTTTCTTATTTGCTTTCATGTTACTATAGACAACTATGCCTAGGGTCTTGTAGTTCTATCACACCACATGTAGTCACTTACATGTATGCTTACTCTTTAGGTGTTTACAACATCACCGGTCAGGGCTGGACTGGTAATCTGGCATACCGGGCAAATGCCCGGTGGGCCGACGTGCTTTTTGGGCCGATAAATCTCATACTTTTTTTTTTCTTTTAACGGCCCATAAAACTTGTACATCGGCGGCCCATTCGTTTTGTTTTGTTTAAATTGATGGTGCTGGGTTAGTGCCGGTGTAATGCATTGGTCAAAAAAAAGTAAGCGTTAGTTTTTTTTCCCACTGACAGACCGGCTTATGAAACCCGTAGATCAGCGGCCCATTAGTTGTTTTCTTGATTGATTTCTTGACACTGGGCTGGCCCAATCACACCTCCCCCTTTGGGCTTTGAGTGAGTGTGCAGTGTCAAGTGTGTATCTGTCAAAATAGTCTGAGAGATGGAGAAGAAACGCAAGGAATGTACAGGAATGTAAAAAAGACGCGTTTTTATCCATGTTTTCCGCCAAAATAAAAGCTTGATGCAGTTTCCGTCAAAATAAAAGATCATGTGCTTATCTCTTTCAAGTTTAGAAATGAGTACAAAACTACTTATGAAAGTTTTCTTTATTTTTCAGTGCATTTGTTTTGCAATATATGGCTATTACTGTCATTGGTTTAATATTATAACTATTATTATGTAGTAGTGTAATATAGACAGACACTGTTACTAAAAGAGGTATGATTTTTTCTTTGTTTAATTTGCACACTTAATATGGGTTGGAGCCTTTTAATTTTGAACTCTCAAACTGCACCAGATTAATGAATTTAACATTAAAAGGCACACATTTTTCTTAGGGGGGGCATGCCCCCAAACCCCCCTAGAGGGACAGAGGTCCGCCCACCACAGTTTTACCAAGATCCTGTGGGAAACATTGGTATTGCTATGCCAATGCAGCTTATAGCTTGTTTTTTGGATGCATCACTGTGGAGTATAGTTCAATTGTATTAATAAATTACAATTTTGTACTTATTTAATCTGTTAACTCGTTCCTACTCACTCATTACATGGCATTAGTGGTTTTGATGAAAAGGAGTTGAACAAAAACATATTTAAGGGCGTGCAAAGATGGGTGGTGTTTATGGTCATATGTAGTGGGCCAGTCTGGGCCAAAATGCCAGGGCCGATTTTCTGTCCCAGTCCAGCCCTGTCACCGGTCACTACATGATAAAAGTGTGAAAATTAATTGTAAGAAGAAGTTTATATTAGTTCAAGTTTGCTTTGTGTGGATGTATTGTTCTGTTCCAGTCATGTTCTCTGACTAAATCTGAAGTTAAAATATATCACCTATGGGGTCAATGCCTGTTCCCCAATGGTATCTGCTGAAGCTTTTGCAAGAGGCATATATAACCCTCGGGTCCCAGCAAGTTTTCACCAAGGTGGTAAGGCCCAGCGATCCATTTCACCCCTTTGCTTACCTTGTTTATTCGTGTAGCCAGCCCTCCAGATAATCAATATGCACTTGCTTAGCATTTCTTCCATTGGGTTATTATGGAATCAAGCTAATCAAGAATTCTAGACTTTGACAGGTTCTTCTTATTTGCTTTCATGTTACTATAGACAACTATGCCTAGGGTCTTGAAGTTCTATCACACCACATGTAGTCACTTACATGTATGCTTACTTGGCATATGTAACTCTTTAGGTATTTACAACACCACTGGTCACTATATGCTAAAAGTGTGAAAATTAATCGTAGGAAGAAGTTTATATTAGTTCAAGTTTGCTCTGTGTGGATGTATTGTTCTGTTCCAGTGATGTTCTGTGACTAAATCTGAAGGGAAAAGATATCACCTATGGGGTCAAAGCCATTTCCCCAATGGTATCTGCTGAAGCTTTTGCAAGAGGCATATATACCCCTCGGGTCCCAGCAAGTTTTCACCAAGGTGGTAGGACCCAGCGATCAATTTTGCCCCTTTGCATACCTTGTTTATTCGTGTAGCCTGCCTTCCAGATAATCAATATGCACTTGCTTAGCAGTTTTTCCATTGGGTTATTATGGAATCAAACTAATCAAGAGTTCTAGACTTTGACAGGTTCTTCTTATTTGCTTTCATGTTACTATAGACAACTATGCCTAGGGTCTTGAAGTTCTATCACACCACATGTAGTCACTTACATGTATGCTTACTTGGCATATGTAACTCTTTAGGTATTTACAACACCACTGTTCACTACATGATAAAAGTGTGAAAATTAATCGTAAGAAGAAGTTTATATTAGTTCAAGTTTGCTCAGTGTGGATGTATTGTTCTTTTCCAGTGATGTTCTGTGATTAAATCTGAAGGGAAAAGATATCACCTATGGGGTCAAAGCCTGTTCCCCAGTGTTACCTGCTGAAGCTTTTGCAAGAGGCATATATACCCCTCGGGTCCCAACAAGTTTTCACCAAGGTGGTAGGACCCAGCGATCCAATTCGCCCCTTTGCATGCCTTGTTTATTCGTGTAGCCAGCCCTCCAGATAATCAATATGCACTTGCTTAGCAGTTTTTCCATTGGGTTATTATGGAATCAAACGAATCAAGAGTTCTAGACTTTGACAGGTTCTTCTTATTTGCTTTAATGTTACTATAGACAACTATGCCTAGGGTCTTGAAGTTCTATCACACCAAATGTAGTCACTTACATGTATGCTTACTCTTTAGGTGTTTACAACATCCCCGGTCACTACAAGATAAAAGTGTGAAAATTAATCATAAGAAGAAGTTTATATTAGTTCAAGTTTGCTCTGTGTGGATGTATTGTTCTGTTCCAGTCATGTTCTCTGACTAAATCTGAAGGGAAAATATATCACCTATGGGGTCAAAGCCTGTTCCCCAATGGTACCTGCTGAAGCTTTTGCAAGAGGCCTATATAACCCTCGGCTCCCAGCAAGTTTTCACCAAGGTGGTAGGACCCAGCGATCCATTTCACCCCTTTGCATACCTTGTTTATTCGTGTAGACTGCCTTCCAGATAATCAATATGCACTTGCTTAGCATTTCTTCCATTGGGTTATTATGGAATCAAACTAATCAAGAATTCTAGACTTTGACAGGTTCTTCTTATTTGCTTTCATGTTACTATAGACAACTATGCCTAGGGTCTTGAAGTTCTATCACACCACATGTAGTCACTTACATGTATGCTTACTTGGCATATGTAACTCTTTAGGTATTTACAACACCACCGGTCACTACATGATAAAAGTGTGAAAATTAATCGTAAGAAGAAGTTTATATTAGTTCAGGTTTGCTCTGTGTGGATGTATTGTTCTGTTCCAGTGATGTTCTGTGACTAAATCTGAAGGGAAAAGATATCACCTATGGGGTCAAAGCCTGTTCCCCAATGGTATCTGCTGAAGCTTTTGCAAGAGGCATATATACCCCTCGGGTCCCAGCAAGTTTTCACCAAGGTGGTAGGGCCCAGCGATCCATTTCGTGCCTTTGCATAACTTGTTTATTCGTGTAGCCTGCCTTCCAGATAATCAATATGCACTTGCTTAGCAGTTTTTCCATTGGGTTATTATGGAATCAAACTAATCAAGAGTTCTAGACTTTGACAGGTTCTTCTTATTTGCTTTCATGTTACTATAGACAACTATGCCTAGGGTCTTGAAGTTCTATCACACCAAATGTAGTCACTTACATGTATGCTTACTCTTTAGGTGTTTACAACATCACCGGTCACTACAAGATAAAAGTGTGAAATTAATCGTAAGAAGAAGTTTATATTAGTTCAAGTTTGCTCTGTGTGGATGTATTGTTCTGTTCCAGTGATGTTGTGTGACTAAATCTGAAGGGAAAATATATCACCTATGGGGTCAAAGCCTGTTCCCCAATGGTATCTGCTCAAGCTTTTGCAAGAGGCATATATACCCCTCGGGTCCCAGCAAGTTTTCACCAAGGTGATAGGACCCAGCGATCCATTTTGCCCCTTTGCATAACTTGTTTATTCGTGTAGCCTGCCTTCCAGATAATCAATATGCACTTGCTTAGCAGTTTTTCCATTGGGTTATTATGGAATCAAACTAATCAAGAGTTCTAGACTTTGACAGGTTCTTCTTATTTGCTTTCATGTTACTATAGACAACTTTGCCTAGGGTCTTGAAGTTCTATCACACCACATGTAGTCACTTACATGTATTCTTACTTGGCATATGTAATTCTTTAGGTATTTACAACACCATTGTTCACTATATGATAAAAGTAAGAAAATTAATCGTAAGAAGTTTATATTAGTTCAAGTTTGCTCTCTGTGTATGTATTGTTCTGTTCCAGTCATGTTCTCTGACTAAATCTGAAGGGAAAAGATATCAACTATGGGGTCAAAGCCTGTTCCCCAATGGTATCTGCTGAAGCTGTTGCAAGAGGCATATATAACCCTCGGGTCACAGCAAGTTTTCACCAAGGTGGTAAGGCCCAGCGATCCATTTCGCCCCTTTGCTTACCTTGTTTATTCGTGTAGCCAGCCGTCCAGATAATCAATATGCACTTGCTTAGCATTTCTTCCATTGGGTTATTATGGAATCAAACTAATCAAGAATTCTAGACTTTGACAGGTTCTTCTTATTTGCTTTCATGTTACTATAGACAACTATGCCTAGGGTCTTGAAGTTCTATCACACCACATGTAGTCACTTACATGTATGCTTACTTGGCATATGTAACTCTTTAGGTATTTACAACGCCACTGGTCACTATATGCTAAAAGTGTGAAAATTAATCGTAAGAAGAAGTTTATATTAGTTCAAGTTTGCTCTGTGTGGATGTATTGTTCTGTTCCAGTGATGTTCTGTGACTAAATCTGAAGGGAAAAGATATCACCTATGGGGTCAAAGCCATTTCCCCAATGGTATCTGCTGAAGCTTTTGCAAGAGGCATATATACCCCTCGGGTCCCAGCAAGTTTTCACCAAGGTG
Organism: Scardinius erythrophthalmus; assembly: GCF_964197995.2. Taxonomy (NCBI): domain Eukaryota; kingdom Metazoa; phylum Chordata; class Actinopteri; order Cypriniformes; family Leuciscidae; genus Scardinius; species Scardinius erythrophthalmus. Next base: position 87,403 of record NW_028296419.1, read on the forward strand.
GTAGGACCCAGCGATCCATTTTGCCCCTTTGCATACCTTGTTTATTCGTGAAGCCTGCCTTCCAGATAATCAATATGCACTTGCTTAGCAGTTTTTCCATTGGGTTATTATGGAATCAAACTAATCAAGAGTTCTAGACTTTGACAGGTTCTTCTTATTTGCTTTCATGTTACTATAGACAACTATGCCTAGGGTCTTGAAGTTCTATCACACCACATGTAGTCACTTACATGTATGCCTACTTGGCATATGTAATTCTTTAGGTATTTACAACACCACCGGTCACTACATGATAAAATTGTGAAAATTAATCGTAAGAAAAAGTTTATATTAGTTCAAGTTTGCTCAGTGTGGATGTATTGTTCTGTTCCAGTCATGTTCTCTGACTAAATCTGAAGGGAAAAGATATCACCTATGGGGTCAAAGCCTGTTCCCCAATGTTAACTGCTCAAGCTTTTGCAAGAGGCATATATACCCCTCGGGTCCCAACAAGTTTTCACCAAGGTGGTAGGACCCAGCGATCCATTTCGCCCCTTTGCATGCCTTGTTTATTCGTGTAGCCAGCCCTCCAGATAATCAATATGCACTTGCTTAGCAGTTTTTCCATTGGGTTATTATGGAATCAAACTAATCAAGAGTTCTAGACTTTGACAGGTTCTTCTTATTTGCTTTCATGTTACTATAGACAACTATGCCTAGGGTCTTGAAGTTCTATCACACCAAATGTAGTCACTTACATGTATGCTTACTCTTTAGTTATTTACAACATCACCGGTCACTACAAGATAAAAGTGTGAAATGAATCGTAAGAAGAAGTTTATATTAGTTCAAGTTTGCTCTGTGTGGATGTATTGTTCTGTTCCAGTGATGTTGTGTGACTAAATCTGAAGGGAAAATATATCACCTATGGGGTCAAAGCCTGTTCCCCAATGGTATCTGCTCAAGCTTTTGCAAGAGGCATATATACCCCTCGGGTCCCAGCAAGTTTTCACCAAGGTGATAGGACCCAGCGATCCATTTTGCCCCTTTGCATAACTTGTTTATTCGTGTAGCCTGCCTTCCAGATAATCAATATGCACTTGCTTAGCAGTTTTTCCATTGGGTTATTATGGAATCAAACTAATCAAGAGTTCTAGACTTTGACAGGTTCTTCTTATTTGCTTTCATGTTACTATAGACAACTTTGCCTAGGGTCTTGAAGTTCTATCACACCACATGTAGTCACTTACATGTATGCTTACTTGGCATATGTAATTCTTTAGGTATTTACAACACCATTGTTCACTTTATGATAAAAGTAAGAAAATTAATCGTAAGAAGAAGTTTATATTAGTTCAAGTTTGCTCTCTGTGTATGTATTGTTCTGTTCCAGTCATGTTCTCTGACTAAATCTGAAGGGTAAAGATATCAACTATGGGGTCAAAGCCTGTTCCCCAATGGTATCTGCTGAAGCTGTTGCAAGAGGCATATATAACCCTCAGGTCACAGCAAGTTTTCACCAAGGTGGTAAGGCCCAGCGATCCATTTCGCCCCTTTGCTTACCTTGTTTATTCGTGTAGCCAGCCGTCCAGATAATCAATATGCACTTGCTTAGCATTTCTTCCATTGGGTTATTATGGAATCAAACTAATCAAGAATTCTAGACTTTGACAGGTTCTTCTTATTTGCTTTCATGTTACTATAGACAACTATGCCTAGGGTCTTGAAGTTCTATCACACCACATGTAGTCACTTACATGTATGCTTACTTGGCATATGTAACTCTTTAGGTATTTACAACGCCACTGGTCACTATATGCTAAAAGTGTGAAAATTAATCGTAAGAAGAAGTTTATATTAGTTCAAGTTTGCTCTGTGTGGATGTATTGTTCTGTTCCAGTGATGTTCTGTGACTAAATCTGAAGGGAAAAGATATCACCTATGGGGTCAAAGCCTGTTCCCCAATGGTATCTGCTGAAGCTTTTGCAAGAGGCATATATACCCCTCGGGTCCCAGCAAGTTTTCACCAAGGTGGTAGGACCCAGCGATCTATTTTGCCCCTTTGCATAACTTGTTTATTCGTGTAGCCTGCCTTCCAGATAATCAATATGCACTTGCTTAGCAGTTTTTCCATTGGGTTATTATGGAATCAAACTAATCAAGAGTTCTAGACTTTGACAGGTTCTTCTTATTTGCTTTCATGTTACTATAGACAACTATGCCTAGGGTCTTGAAGTTCTATCACACCACATGTAGTCACGTACATGTATGCTTACTTGGCATATGTAATTCTTTAGGTATTTACAACACCATTGTTCACTATATGATAAAAGTGAGAAAATTAATCGTAAGAAGAAGTTTATATTAGTTCAAGTTTGCTCTCTGTGTATGTATTGTTCTGTTCCAGTCATGTTCTGTGACTTAATCTGAAGGGAAAAGATATCACCTATGGGGTCAAAGCCTGTTCCCCAGTGGTATCTGCTGAAGCTTTTGCAAGAGACATATATACCCCTCGGGTCCCAGCAAGTTTTCACCAAGGTGGTAGGGCCCAGCGATCCATTTCGTGGCTTTGCATAACTTGTTTATTCGTGTAGCCTGCCTTCCAGATAATCAATATGCACTTGCTTAGCAGTTTTTCCATTGGGTTATTATGGAATCAAACTAATCAAGAGTTCTAGACTTTGACAGGTTTTTCTTATTTGCTTTCATGTTACTATAGACAACTATGCCTAGGGTCTTGTAGTTCTATCACACCACATGTAGTCACTTACATGTATGCTTACTCTTTAGGTGTTTACAACATCACCGGTCAGGGCTGGACTGGTAATCTGGCATACCGGGCAAATGCCCGGTGGGCCGACGTGCTTTTTGGGCCGATAAATCTCATACTTTTTTTTTTCTTTTAACGGCCCATAAAACTTGTACATCGGCGGCCCATTCGTTTTGTTTTGTTTAAATTGATGGTGCTGGGTTAGTGCCGGTGTAATGCATTGGTCAAAAAAAAGTAAGCGTTAGTTTTTTTTCCCACTGACAGACCGGCTTATGAAACCCGTAGATCAGCGGCCCATTAGTTGTTTTCTTGATTGATTTCTTGACACTGGGCTGGCCCAATCACACCTCCCCCTTTGGGCTTTGAGTGAGTGTGCAGTGTCAAGTGTGTATCTGTCAAAATAGTCTGAGAGATGGAGAAGAAACGCAAGGAATGTACAGGAATGTAAAAAAGACGCGTTTTTATCCATGTTTTCCGCCAAAATAAAAGCTTGATGCAGTTTCCGTCAAAATAAAAGATCATGTGCTTATCTCTTTCAAGTTTAGAAATGAGTACAAAACTACTTATGAAAGTTTTCTTTATTTTTCAGTGCATTTGTTTTGCAATATATGGCTATTACTGTCATTGGTTTAATATTATAACTATTATTATGTAGTAGTGTAATATAGACAGACACTGTTACTAAAAGAGGTATGATTTTTTCTTTGTTTAATTTGCACACTTAATATGGGTTGGAGCCTTTTAATTTTGAACTCTCAAACTGCACCAGATTAATGAATTTAACATTAAAAGGCACACATTTTTCTTAGGGGGGGGCATGCCCCCAAACCCCCCTAGAGGGACAGAGGTCCGCCCACCACAGTTTTACCAAGATCCTGTGGGAAACATTGGTATTGCTATGCCAATGCAGCTTATAGCTTGTTTTTTGGATGCATCACTGTGGAGTATAGTTCAATTGTATTAATAAATTACAATTTTGTACTTATTTAATCTGTTAACTCGTTCCTACTCACTCATTACATGGCATTAGTGGTTTTGATGAAAAGGAGTTGAACAAAAACATATTTAAGGGCGTGCAAAGATGGGTGGTGTTTATGGTCATATGTAGAGGGCCAGTCTGGGCCAAAATGCCAGGGCCGATTTTCTGTCCCAGTCCAGCCCTGTCACCGGTCACTACATGATAAAAGTGTGAAAATTAATCGTAAGAAGAAGTTTATATTAGTTCAAGTTTGCTTTGTGTGGATGTATTGTTCTGTTCCAGTCATGTTCTCTGACTAAATCTGAAGTTAAAATATATCACCTATGGGGTCAATGCCTGTTCCCCAATGGTATCTGCTGAAGCTTTTGCAAGAGGCATATATAACCCTCGGGTCCCAGCAAGTTTTCACCAAGGTGGTAAGGCCCAGCGATCCATTTCGCCCCTTTGCTTACCTTGTTTATTCGTGTAGCCAGCCCTCCAGATAATCAATATGCACTTGCTTAGCATTTCTTCCATTGGGTTATTATGGAATCAAGCTAATCAAGAATTCTAGACTTTGACAAGTTCTTCTTATTTGCTTTCATGTTACTATAGACAACTATGCCTAGGGTCTTGAAGTTCTATCACACCACATGTAGGCACTTACATGTATGCTTACTTGGCATATGTAACTCTTTAGGTATTTACAACACCACTGGTCACTATATGCTAAAAGTGTGAAAATTAATCATAAGAAGAAGTTTATATTAGTTCAAGTTTGCTCTGTGTGGATGTATTGTTCTGTTCCAGTCATGTTCTCTGACTAAATCTGAAGGGAAAATATATCACCTATGGGGTCAAAGCCTGTTCCCCAATGGTACCTGCTGAAGCTTTTGCAAGAGGCCTATATAACCCTCGGCTCCCAGCAAGTTTTCACCAAGGTGGTAGGACCCAGCGATCCATTTCACCCCATTGCATACCTTGTTTATTCGTGTAGACTGCCTTCCAGATAATCAATATGCACTTGCTTAGCATTTCTTCCATTGGGTTATTATGGAATCAAACTAATCAAGAATTCTAGACTTTGACAGGTTCTTCTTATTTGCTTTCATGTTACTATAGACAACTATGCCTAGGGTCTTGAAGTTCTATCACACCACATGTAGTCACTTACATGTATGCTTACTTGGCATATGTAACTCTTTAGGTATTTACAACACCACCGGTCACTACATGATAAAAGTGTGAAAATTAATCGTAAGAAGAAGTTTATATTAGTTCAGGTTTGCTCTGTGTTGATGTATTGTTCTGTTCCAGTGATGTTCTGTGACTAAATCTGAAGGGAAAAGATATCACCTATGGGGTCAAAGCCTGTTCCCCAATGGTATCTGCTGAAGCTTTTGCAAGAGGCATATATACCCCTCGGGTCCCAGCAAGTTTTCACCAAGGTGGTAGGGCCCAGTGATCCATTTCGTGCCATTGCATAACTTGTTTATTCGTGTAGCCTGCCTTCCAGATAATCAATATGCACTTGCTTAGCAGTTTTTCCATTGGGTTATTATGGAATCAAACTAATCAAGAGTTCTAGACTTTGACAGGTTCTTCTTATTTGCTTTCATGTTACTATAGACAACTATGCCTAGGGTCTTGAAGTTCTATCACACCAAATGTAGTCACTTACATGTATGCTTACTCTTTAGGTGTTTACAACATCACCGGTCACTACAAGATAAAAGTGTGAAATTAATCGTAAGAAGAAGTTTATATTAGTTCAAGTTTGCTCTGTGTGGATGTATTGTTCTGTTCCAGTGATGTTGTGTGACTAAATCTGAAGGGAAAATATATCACCTATGGGGTCAAAGCCTGTTCCCCAATGGTATCTGCTCAAGCTTTTGCAAGAGGCATATATACGCCTCGGGTCCCAGCAAGTTTTCACCAAGGTGATAGGACCCAGCGATCCATTTTGCCCCTTTGCATAACTTGTTTATTCGTGTAGCCTGCCTTCCAGATAATCAATATGCACTTGCTTAGCAGTTTTTCCATTGGGTTATTATGGAATCAAACTAATCAAGAGTTCTAGACTTTGACAGGTTCTTCTTATTTGCTTTCATGTTACTATAGACAACTTTGCCTAGGGTCTTGAAGTTCTATCACACCACATGTAGTCACTTACATGTATTCTTACTTGGCATATGTAATTCTTTAGGTATTTACAACACCATTGTTCACTATATGATAAAAGTAAGAAAATTAATCGTAAGAAGAAGTTTATATTAGTTCAAGTTTGCTCTCTGTGTATGTATTGTTCTGTTCCAGTCATGTTCTCTGACTAAATCTGAAGGGAAAAGATATCAACTATGGGGTCAAAGCCTGTTCCCCAATGGTATCTGCTGAAGCTGTTGCAAGAGGCATATATAACCCTCGGGTCACAGCAAGTTTTCACCAAGGTGGTAAGGCCCAGCGATCCATTTCGCCCCTTTGCTTACCTTGTTTATTCGTGTAGCCAGCCGTCCAGATAATCAATATGCACTTGCTTAGCATTTCTTCCATTGGGTTATTATGGAATCAAACTAATCAAGAATTCTAGACTTTGACAGGTTCTTCTTATTTGCTTTCATGTTACTATAGACAACTATGCCTAGGGTCTTGAAGTTCTATCACACCACATGTAGTCACTTACATGTATGCTTACTTGGCATATGTAACTCTTTAGGTATTTACAACGCCACTGGTCACTATATGCTAAAAGTGTGAAAATTAATCGTAAGAAGAAGTTTATATTAGTTCAAGTTTGCTCTGTGTGGATGTATTGTTCTGTTCCAGTGATGTTCTGTGACTAAATCTGAAGGGAAAAGATATCACCTATGGGGTCAAAGCCATTTCCCCAATGGTATCTGCTGAAGCTTTTGCAAGAGGCATATATACCCCTCGGGTCCCAGCAAGTTTTCACCAAGGTGGTAGGACCCAGCGATCCATTTTGCCCCTTTGCATACCTTGTTTATTCGTGAAGCCTGCCTTCCAGATAATCAATATGCACTTGCTTAGCAGTTTTTCCATTGGGTTATTATGGAATCAAACTAATCAAGAGTTCTAGACTTTGACAGGTTCTTCTTATTTGCTTTCATGTTACTATAGACAACTATGCCTAGGGTCTTGAAGTTCTATCACACCACATGTAGTCACTTACATGTATGCCTACTTGGCATATGTAATTCTTTAGGTATTTACAACACCACCGGTCACTACATGATAAAATTGTGAAAATTAATCGTAAGAAAAAGTTTATATTAGTTCAAGTTTGCTCAGTGTGGATGTATTGTTCTGTTCCAGTCATGTTCTCTGACTAAATCTGAAGGGAAAAGATATCACCTATGGGGTCAAAGCCTGTTCCCCAATGTTAACTGCTCAAGCTTTTGCAAGAGGCATATATACCCCTCGGGTCCCAACAAGTTTTCACCAAGGTGGTAGGACCCAGCGATCCATTTCGCCCCTTTGCATGCCTTGTTTATTCGTGTAGCCAGCCCTCCAGATAATCAATATGCACTTGCTTAGCAGTTTTTCCATTGGGTTATTATGGAATCAAACTAATCAAGAGTTCTAGACTTTGACAGGTTCTTCTTATTTGCTTTCATGTTACTATAGACAACTATGCCTAGGGTCTTGAAGTTCTATCACACCAAATGTAGTCACTTACATGTATGCTTACTCTTTAGTTATTTACAACATCACCGGTCACTACAAGATAAAAGTGTGAAATGAATCGTAAGAAGAAGTTTATATTAGTTCAAGTTTGCTCTGTGTGGATGTATTGTTCTGTTCCAGTGATGTTGTGTGACTAAATCTGAAGGGAAAATATATCACCTATGGGGTCAAAGCCTGTTCCCCAATGGTATCTGCTCAAGCTTTTGCAAGAGGCATATATACCCCTCGGGTCCCAGCAAGTTTTCACCAAGGTGATAGGACCCAGCGATCCATTTTGCCCCTTTGCATAACTTGTTTATTCGTGTAGCCTGCCTTCCAGATAATCAATATGCACTTGCTTAGCAGTTTTTCCATTGGGTTATTATGGAATCAAACTAATCAAGAGTTCTAGACTTTGACAGGTTCTTCTTATTTGCTTTCATGTTACTATAGACAACTTTGCCTAGGGTCTTGAAGTTCTATCACACCACATGTAGTCACTTACATGTATGCTTACTTGGCATATGTAATTCTTTAGGTATTTACAACACCATTGTTCACTTTATGATAAAAGTAAGAAAATTAATCGTAAGAAGAAGTTTATATTAGTTCAAGTTTGCTCTCTGTGTATGTATTGTTCTGTTCCAGTCATGTTCTCTGACTAAATCTGAAGGGTAAAGATATCAACTATGGGGTCAAAGCCTGTTCCCCAATGGTATCTGCTGAAGCTGTTGCAAGAGGCATATATAACCCTCAGGTCACAGCAAGTTTTCACCAAGGTGGTAAGGCCCAGCGATCCATTTCGCCCCTTTGCTTACCTTGTTTATTCGTGTAGCCAGCCGTCCAGATAATCAATATGCACTTGCTTAGCATTTCTTCCATTGGGTTATTATGGAATCAAACTAATCAAGAATTCTAGACTTTGACAGGTTCTTCTTATTTGCTTTCATGTTACTATAGACAACTATGCCTAGGGTCTTGAAGTTCTATCACACCACATGTAGTCACTTACATGTATGCTTACTTGGCATATGTAACTCTTTAGGTATTTACAACGCCACTGGTCACTATATGCTAAAAGTGTGAAAATTAATCGTAAGAAGAAGTTTATATTAGTTCAAGTTTGCTCTGTGTGGATGTATTGTTCTGTTCCAGTGATGTTCTGTGACTAAATCTGAAGGGAAAAGATATCACCTATGGGGTCAAAGCCTGTTCCCCAATGGTATCTGCTGAAGCTTTTGCAAGAGGCATATATACCCCTCGGGTCCCAGCAAGTTTTCACCAAGGTGGTAGGACCCAGCGATCTATTTTGCCCCTTTGCATAACTTGTTTATTCGTGTAGCCTGCCTTCCAGATAATCAATATGCACTTGCTTAGCAGTTTTTCCATTGGGTTATTATGGAATCAAACTAATCAAGAGTTCTAGACTTTGACAGGTTCTTCTTATTTGCTTTCATGTTACTATAGACAACTATGCCTAGGGTCTTGAAGTTCTATCACACCACATGTAGTCACGTACATGTATGCTTACTTGGCATATGTAATTCTTTAGGTATTTACAACACCATTGTTCACTATATGATAAAAGTGAGAAAATTAATCGTAAGAAGAAGTTTATATTAGTTCAAGTTTGCTCTCTGTGTATGTATTGTTCTGTTCCAGTCATGTTCTGTGACTTAATCTGAAGGGAAAAGATATCACCTATGGGGTCAAAGCCTGTTCCCCAGTGGTATCTGCTGAAGCTTTTGCAAGAGACATATATACCCCTCGGGTCCCAGCAAGTTTTCACCAAGGTGGTAGGGCCCAGCGATCCATTTCGTGGCTTTGCATAACTTGTTTATTCGTGTAGCCTGCCTTCCAGATAATCAATATGCACTTGCTTAGCAGTTTTTCCATTGGGTTATTATGGAATCAAACTAATCAAGAGTTCTAGACTTTGACAGGTTTTTCTTATTTGCTTTCATGTTACTATAGACAACTATGCCTAGGGTCTTGTAGTTCTATCACACCACATGTAGTCACTTACATGTATGCTTACTCTTTAGGTGTTTACAACATCACCGGTCAGGGCTGGACTGGTAATCTGGCATACCGGGCAAATGCCCGGTGGGCCGACGTGCTTTTTGGGCCGATAAATCTCATACTTTTTTTTTTCTTTTAACGGCCCATAAAACTTGTACATCGGCGGCCCATTCGTTTTGTTTTGTTTAAATTGATGGTGCTGGGTTAGTGCCGGTGTAATGCATTGGTCAAAAAAAAGTAAGCGTTAGTTTTTTTTCCCACTGACAGACCGGCTTATGAAACCCGTAGATCAGCGGCCCATTAGTTGTTTTCTTGATTGATTTCTTGACACTGGGCTGGCCCAATCACACCTCCCCCTTTGGGCTTTGAGTGAGTGTGCAGTGTCAAGTGTGTATCTGTCAAAATAGTCTGAGAGATGGAGAAGAAACGCAAGGAATGTACAGGAATGTAAAAAAGACGCGTTTTTATCCATGTTTTCCGCCAAAATAAAAGCTTGATGCAGTTTCCGTCAAAATAAAAGATCATGTGCTTATCTCTTTCAAGTTTAGAAATGAGTACAAAACTACTTATGAAAGTTTTCTTTATTTTTCAGTGCATTTGTTTTGCAATATATGGCTATTACTGTCATTGGTTTAATATTATAACTATTATTATGTAGTAGTGTAATATAGACAGACACTGTTACTAAAAGAGGTATGATTTTTTCTTTGTTTAATTTGCACACTTAATATGGGTTGGAGCCTTTTAATTTTGAACTCTCAAACTGCACCAGATTAATGAATTTAACATTAAAAGGCACACATTTTTCTTAGGGGGGGGCATGCCCCCAAACCCCCCTAGAGGGACAGAGGTCCGCCCACCACAGTTTTACCAAGATCCTGTGGGAAACATTGGTATTGCTATGCCAATGCAGCTTATAGCTTGTTTTTTGGATGCATCACTGTGGAGTATAGTTCAATTGTATTAATAAATTACAATTTTGTACTTATTTAATCTGTTAACTCGTTCCTACTCACTCATTACATGGCATTAGTGGTTTTGATGAAAAGGAGTTGAACAAAAACATATTTAAGGGCGTGCAAAGATGGGTGGTGTTTATGGTCATATGTAGAGGGCCAGTCTGGGCCAAAATGCCAGGGCCGATTTTCTGTCCCAGTCCAGCCCTGTCACCGGTCACTACATGATAAAAGTGTGAAAATTAATCGTAAGAAGAAGTTTATATTAGTTCAAGTTTGCTTTGTGTGGATGTATTGTTCTGTTCCAGTCATGTTCTCTGACTAAATCTGAAGTTAAAATATATCACCTATGGGGTCAATGCCTGTTCCCCAATGGTATCTGCTGAAGCTTTTGCAAGAGGCATATATAACCCTCGGGTCCCAGCAAGTTTTCACCAAGGTGGTAAGGCCCAGCGATCCATTTCGCCCCTTTGCTTACCTTGTTTATTCGTGTAGCCAGCCCTCCAGATAATCAATATGCACTTGCTTAGCATTTCTTCCATTGGGTTATTATGGAATCAAGCTAATCAAGAATTCTAGACTTTGACAAGTTCTTCTTATTTGCTTTCATGTTACTATAGACAACTATGCCTAGGGTCTTGAAGTTCTATCACACCACATGTAGGCACTTACATGTATGCTTACTTGGCATATGTAACTCTTTAGGTATTTACAACACCACTGGTCACTATATGCTAAAAGTGTGAAAATTAATCATAAGAAGAAGTTTATATTAGTTCAAGTTTGCTCTGTGTGGATGTATTGTTCTGTTCCAGTCATGTTCTCTGACTAAATCTGAAGGGAAAATATATCACCTATGGGGTCAAAGCCTGTTCCCCAATGGTACCTGCTGAAGCTTTTGCAAGAGGCCTATATAACCCTCGGCTCCCAGCAAGTTTTCACCAAGGTGGTAGGACCCAGCGATCCATTTCACCCCATTGCATACCTTGTTTATTCGTGTAGACTGCCTTCCAGATAATCAATATGCACTTGCTTAGCATTTCTTCCATTGGGTTATTATGGAATCAAACTAATCAAGAATTCTAGACTTTGACAGGTTCTTCTTATTTGCTTTCATGTTACTATAGACAACTATGCCTAGGGTCTTGAAGTTCTATCACACCACATGTAGTCACTTACATGTATGCTTACTTGGCATATGTAACTCTTTAGGTATTTACAACACCACCGGTCACTACATGATAAAAGTGTGAAAATTAATCGTAAGAAGAAGTTTATATTAGTTCAGGTTTGCTCTGTGTTGATGTATTGTTCTGTTCCAGTGATGTTCTGTGACTAAATCTGAAGGGAAAAGATATCACCTATGGGGTCAAAGCCTGTTCCCCAATGGTATCTGCTGAAGCTTTTGCAAGAGGCATATATACCCCTCGGGTCCCAGCAAGTTTTCACCAAGGTGGTAGGGCCCAGTGATCCATTTCGTGCCATTGCATAACTTGTTTATTCGTGTAGCCTGCCTTCCAGATAATCAATATGCACTTGCTTAGCAGTTTTTCCATTGGGTTATTATGGAATCAAACTAATCAAGAGTTCTAGACTTTGACAGGTTCTTCTTATTTGCTTTCATGTTACTATAGACAACTATGCCTAGGGTCTTGAAGTTCTATCACACCAAATGTAGTCACTTACATGTATGCTTACTCTTTAGGTGTTTACAACATCACCGGTCACTACAAGATAAAAGTGTGAAATTAATCGTAAGAAGAAGTTTATATTAGTTCAAGTTTGCTCTGTGTGGATGTATTGTTCTGTTCCAGTGATGTTGTGTGACTAAATCTGAAGGGAAAATATATCACCTATGGGGTCAAAGCCTGTTCCCCAATGGTATCTGCTCAAGCTTTTGCAAGAGGCATATATACGCCTCGGGTCCCAGCAAGTTTTCACCAAGGTGATAGGACCCAGCGATCCATTTTGCCCCTTTGCATAACTTGTTTATTCGTGTAGCCTGCCTTCCAGATAATCAATATGCACTTGCTTAGCAGTTTTTCCATTGGGTTATTATGGAATCAAACTAATCAAGAGTTCTAGACTTTGACAGGTTCTTCTTATTTGCTTTCATGTTACTATAGACAACTTTGCCTAGGGTCTTGAAGTTCTATCACACCACATGTAGTCACTTACATGTATTCTTACTTGGCATATGTAATTCTTTAGGTATTTACAACACCATTGTTCACTATATGATAAAAGTAAGAAAATTAATCGTAAGAAGAAGTTTATATTAGTTCAAGTTTGCTCTCTGTGTATGTATTGTTCTGTTCCAGTCATGTTCTCTGACTAAATCTGAAGGGAAAAGATATCAACTATGGGGTCAAAGCCTGTTCCCCAATGGTATCTGCTGAAGCTGTTGCAAGAGGCATATATAACCCTCGGGTCACAGCAAGTTTTCACCAAGGTGGTAAGGCCCAGCGATCCATTTCGCCCCTTTGCTTACCTTGTTTATTCGTGTAGCCAGCCGTCCAGATAATCAATATGCACTTGCTTAGCATTTCTTCCATTGGGTTATTATGGAATCAAACTAATCAAGAATTCTAGACTTTGACAGGTTCTTCTTATTTGCTTTCATGTTACTATAGACAACTATGCCTAGGGTCTTGAAGTTCTATCACACCACATGTAGTCACTTACATGTATGCTTACTTGGCATATGTAACTCTTTAGGTATTTACAACGCCACTGGTCACTATATGCTAAAAGTGTGAAAATTAATCGTAAGAAGAAGTTTATATTAGTTCAAGTTTGCTCTGTGTGGATGTATTGTTCTGTTCCAGTGATGTTCTGTGACTAAATCTGAAGGGAAAAGATATCACCTATGGGGTCAAAGCCATTTCCCCAATGGTATCTGCTGAAGCTTTTGCAAGAGGCATATATACCCCTCGGGTCCCAGCAAGTTTTCACCAAGGTGGTAGGACCCAGCGATCCATTTTGCCCCTTTGCATACCTTGTTTATTCGTGAAGCCTGCCTTCCAGATAATCAATATGCACTTGCTTAGCAGTTTTTCCATTGGGTTATTATGGAATCAAACTAATCAAGAGTTCTAGACTTTGACAGGTTCTTCTTATTTGCTTTCATGTTACTATAGACAACTATGCCTAGGGTCTTGAAGTTCTATCACACCACATGTAGTCACTTACATGTATGCCTACTTGGCATATGTAATTCTTTAGGTATTTACAACACCACCGGTCACTACATGATAAAATTGTGAAAATTAATCGTAAGAAAAAGTTTATATTAGTTCAAGTTTGCTCAGTGTGGATGTATTGTTCTGTTCCAGTCATGTTCTCTGACTAAATCTGAAGGGAAAAGATATCACCTATGGGGTCAAAGCCTGTTCCCCAATGGTAACTGCTCAAGCTTTTGCAAGAGGCATATATACCCCTCGGGTCCCAACAAGTTTTCACCAAGGTGGTAGGACCCAGCGATCCATTTCGCCCCTTTGCATGCCTTGTTTATTCGTGTAGCCAGCCCTCCAGATAATCAATATCGTCACCTTCCTAAAATAATTGCCTAAGTCATTTTTTCAGGTTTCTCAGAAAACACAAAAAACGGAACCTAACTTCAGAGGCCGAGTAGACTTTCGTTCTTCTTACAGGGGTAGAAATGCATGATCTGTTCAACTGAGGATGTGGGTGATTTTACCAGAGGTGGCCAGCATCATGAGGAGATGACTTATGCAAAAAAATCATTTTTGTCAAAAAATGACTTAGGCAATTATTTTAGGAAGGTGACGATATGCACTTGCTTAGCAGTTTTTCCATTGGGTTATTATGGAATCAAACGAATCAAGAGTTCTAGACTTTGACAGGTTCTTCTTATTTGCTTTAATGTTACTATAGACAACTATGCCTAGGGTCTTGAAGTTCTATCACACCAAATGTAGTCACTTACATGTATGCTTACTCTTTAGGTGTTTACAACATCACCGGTCACTACAAGATAAAAGTGTGAAAATTAATCATAAGAAGAAGTTTATATTAGTTCAAGTTTGCTCTGTGTGGATGTATTGTTCTGTTCCAGTCATGTTCTCTGACTAAATCTGAAGGGAAAATATATCACCTATGGGGTCAAAGCCTGTTCCCCAATGGTATCTGCTGAAGCTTTTGCAAGAGGCCTATATAACCCTCGGCTCCCAGCAAGTTTTCACCAAGGTGGTAGGACCCAGCGATCCATTTCACCCCTTTGCATACCTTGTTTATTCGTGTAGACTGCCTTCCAGATAATCAATATGCACTTGCTTAGCATTTCTTCCATTGGGTTATTATGGAATCAAACTAATCAAGAATTCTAGACTTTGACAGGTTCTTCTTATTTGCTTTCATGTTACTATAGACAACTATGCCTATGGTCTTGAAGTTCTATCACACCACATGTAGTCACTTACATGTATGCTTACTTGGCATATGTAACTCTTTAGGTATTTACAACACCACCGGTCACTACATGATAAAAGTGTGAAAATTAATCGTAAAAAGAAGTTTATATTAGTTCAGGTTTGCTCTGTGTGGATGTATTGTTCTGTTCCAGTGATGTTGTGTGACTAAATCTGAAGGGAAAAGATATCACCTATGGGGTCAAAGCCTGTTCCCCAATGGTAACTGCTCAAGCTTTTGCAAGAGGCATATATACCCCTCGGGTCCCAGCAAGTTTTCATCAAGGTGGTAGGACCCAGCGATCTATTTTGCCCCTTTGCATAACTTGTTTATTCGTGTAGCCTGCCTTCCAGATGATCAATATGCACTTGCTTAGCAGTTTTTCCATTGGGTTATTATGGAATCAAACTAATCAAGAGTTCTAGACTTTGACAGGTTCTTCTTATTTGCTTTCATGTTACTATAGACAACTATGCCTAGGGTCTTGAAGTTCTATCACACCAAATGTAGTCACTTACATGTATGCTTACTCTTTAGGTGTTTACAACATCACCGGTCACTACAAGATAAAAGTGTGAAATTAATCGTAAGAAGAAGTTTATATTAGTTCAAGTTTGCTCTGTGTGGATGTATTGTTCTGTTCCAGTGATGTTGTGTGACTAAATCTGAAGGGAAAATATATCACCTATGGGGTCAAAGCCTGTTCCCCAATGGTATCTGCTCAAGCTTTTGCAAGAGGCATATATACCCCTCGGGTCCCAGCAAGTTTTCACCAAGGTTATAGGACCCAGAGATCCATTTTACCCCTTTGCATAACTTGTTTATTCGTGTAGCCTGCCTTCCAGATAATCAATATGCACTTGCTTAGCAGTTTTTCCATTGGGTTATTATGGAATCAAACTAATCAAGAGTTCTAGACTTTGACAGGTTCTTCTTATTTGCTTTCATGTTACTATAGACAACTTTGCCTAGGGTCTTGAAGTTCTATCACACCACATGTAGTCACTTACATGTATGCTTACTTGGCATATGTAATTCTTTAGGTATTTACAACACCATTGTTCACTATATGATAAAAGTAAGAAAATTAATCGTAAGAAGAAGTTTATATTAGTTCAAGTTTGCTCTCTGTGTATGTATTGTTCTGTTCCAGTCATGTTCTCTGACTAAATCTGAAGGGTAAAGATATCAACTATGGGGTCAAAGCCTGTTCCCCAATGGTATCTGCTGAAGCTGTTGCAAGAGGCATATATAACCCTCGGGTCACAGCAAGTTTTCACCAAGGTGGTAAGGCCCAGCGATCCATTTCGCCCCTTTGCTTACCTTGTTTATTCGTGTAGCCAGCCGTCCAGATAATCAATATGCACTTGCTTAGCATTTCTTCCATTGGGTTATTATGGAATCAAACTAATCAAGAATTCTAGACTTTGACAGGTTCTTCTTATTTGCTTTCATGTTACTATAGACAACTATGCCTAGGGTCTTGAAGTTCTATCACACCACATGTAGTCACTTACATGTATGCTTACTTGGCATATGTAACTCTTTAGGTATTTACAACGCCACTGGTCACTATATGCTAAAAGTGTGAAAATTAATCGTAAGAAGAAGTTTATATTAGTTCAAGTTTGCTCTGTGTGGATGTATTGTTCTGTTCCAGTGATGTTCTGTGACTAAATCTGAAGGGAAAAGATATCACCTATGGGGTCAAAGCCATTTCCCCAATGGTATCTGCTGAAGCTTTTGCAAGAGGCATATATACCCCTCGGGTCCCAGCAAGTTTTCACCAAGGTGGTAGGACCCAGCGATCTATTTTGCCCCTTTGCATAACTTGTTTATTCGTGTAGCCTGCCTTCCAGATAATCAATATGCACTTGCTTAGCAGTTTTTCCATTGGGTTATTATGGAATCAAACTAATCAAGAGTTCTAGACTTTGACAGGTTCTTCTTATTTGCTTTCATGTTACTATAGACAACTATGCCTAGGGTCTTGAAGTTCTATCACACCACATGTAGTCACGTACATGTATGCTTACTTGGCATATGTAATTCTTTAGGTATTTACAACACCATTGTTCACTATATGATAAAAGTGAGAAAATTAATCGTAAGAAGAAGTTTATATTAGTTCAAGTTTGCTCTCTGTGTATGTATTGTTCTGTTCCAGTCATGTTCTGTGACTTAATCTGAAGGGAAAAGATATCACCTATGGGGTCAAAGCCTGTTCCCCAGTGGT